>NC_056744.1:865630142-865632642 GCF_019279795.1 Protopterus annectens
TGAAATATAAGGCCATGTCAAACCCAGATTTGATGAATACGCTTCACCTCAAAAAATCTAGATCCCTCAGAACCACAAGGGCGGGAGACTTAAACATTGACACGGTTATTAATAGAACGTGCTGGAGGGACAGATTCATCACCCAAAGACTCCCTATGCTGTGGAACAAAATCCCGGTACATGTGAGGCAGAGCACCTCGCTGGCCTTGTTCAAGAGGAATCTTGACCAATGGATGGGAGATCGCAGATATACCCCAGGGATTACTTCAGTGTCACTGCTTGACAGAGGCACAGCAAAATAATAGGCATAGTTTTCTTCAAACTAAAGGGGTGGCGAAAGTCACATAACTATGGGCTAGGCTTATAAATGCCCTTGGGCAGATAGCCTAGTATGAACCTATGAACATACACATATATACATATCCACACACACACATATATGAACATACACATATACATACATATCCACACACATATATACATACATTAGATAGATATAGATTAATATATATATATATATATATATATATATATATTATACATACATATATACACACACACACACAATATATACATATATATATATATATATATATATATATATATATATATATATATATATATATATATATATATACACAATACTACACACACACACACACACACACACACACACACATATATATATATACATACATATGGCAACAAATTAATTTACGAGCAAGTAGGGAGTACATTCATTTACTAATAGACTTTTTCAGGCCCATGGAAAATGAATTGAGAGATAAGATATTTGAACAACAAGGGAAGTTGATGGAAATATGGGGCCCTGATGAAACTGAATTGTTTATGCATGATTTACTTGATCGTGTATTACGATACGAGAATAATCTCTTGGCCAATAAACGTAAAAAGTTGTCCAGAGATGCGATTGATTTCTCCAATAATAATGTATCTGTTTGGCAGAGGACCAATAATAATGGGGCAAGGGCCACAAACAGCAATAATTATGGAAGAAATAGAGCGGTTGTGGGTGAACGAAAAAGCAAAGTGGGCACATCAAACACTGGTTTCAACCAGAATGAGACTGAGCAAAGCTCCACAGAATTGTATTGATGGGGCAGCGACAAATGGCGTGCCTGTTTCGACCCAGTCGGAAGGGGGAAGTATAAAGTCACAGACTATTGCTGGTGATACAGTAGCACCAGAAAACATCACCTCACCGACAGCTGTTGGGTCGGTGTATACTACACCTGATGAGAACTTTGGAAATCATGCCCAACCTTTGAATGGAAAAGGTGTGATGACTGTAAAATTCTTCCACCAGCCTCTCTAGTGTGGTGGAAAATACAGCTGGAAAATCAACATGTGGATTTTCCTCTGCCTATCAGGGCAGGGAGGAAAAGATGGTTAGATTTGGAGGTCGACAGAGGAGCGAAGAGGAAAGAACCATCAATGACCAACCAGCAACGAGTAATACCAAGTTATTGGAACAATCATGTTTAGTTTATAACATCTCTAAACAAGTTCTAAGTGAAGCTGAGACAGCAGTCCTCAACAGGGGGTTATCATTTATCCCCACATCGAATCTGGACATTGGTCAAGCTTTAATATCACTGAGGATGTTTACCAGGAGAATTGCCCTTAAACTCTCATTTGGACCCCAACACGACAAAACCGATGCATCAACATCAGCTGTTTTTAAAAAGAAAAGTACATTTACTCCCCAACTCCCAGCAAACCTAGAGGTGTTTGTGAGAGCTGTGGAAAATAATTTATACAAGGATGTTGATATGTTTAACTCGATTCATAGTGGAAATCTCAATAGAAATGAGCGAGATGCATTACAGAGCTTACGGAATAACAGCAAGATCGTCATACGACCAGCTGACAAGGGAGGGCTGGTAGTGGTAATGGATAGTGACTACTATGAGAACAAGATGTTGGAATTATTAGAGAATGAGTCATATGAAGTTATAACAACCCAAATGGTACAGAATATGCAAGATAACATAATTCGAAGGAGGATCTCTATAAATATTTTTAGTGGAATCGCCCTTAATTCCAACGATAATAGGGCTACCTAAGGTCCACAAAAATCCACATGCACCAGAAATGAGACCTGTGGTGGCTGGAGCTGGATGGCTCACGGAACCTGTCTCCATCTACTTAGACCATGAACTCAGAGCATTTAATGAACATGGGCCGGTGTTAAGATACGAACAGTTCCTAAGGGAGTTGTATGTGAGAATGACTAAATTCCCAATTTTGACAATACTGTGTTTGTAACAATGGATGTCCTATCTTTGTTTACATGCATTCCCAATGAAGAGGGACTTGCATATCTGGGATGGTTTCTAAAAGAGGTTATGAAATGTGATGATCAAAGGGTTGACTTGCTCTGCCTTTTGATGGAGTTAGTTCTGGAAAATATCTTTTTATTCCAGGATATTTGCTACAGACAAACAAGTGGCGTAGCTATGGGGACTAGTTGTGACAA
>NC_056744.1:865650142-865685142 GCF_019279795.1 Protopterus annectens
CTACTCAAAAACAATAATCAAGTTGTTAAAGTAATTACAACTAACACTACACACAGACGGACATATGCTGAGGTACTTAAAAGTAACCTTCCTAAACCCCAAAGACATCTGGAACATTCAACCTATATAATGAACCCCCAGCCACACCCCTTAGAGAGCCTCAACTACAAAGCCCATAGGACCACAGATGTACCCTCCCTGGTGTGTCTCCGTGTGTGCGCCTCTGTGTGTAAATCTGTCAGAGAGATGGAGACACATTATGGAGCTCTCAGACTGTGTCCCCAGGCTAGTATGTGCCTAGCATTGAGCAGATGCCACAATATGAACAGAAGGTAAGACTATAATAATTGGCTTAATCTACACCTGACCCCTTCTTGGCTTTCAAATACTGGCTAAAACACTGTCCTTCCCATACAGCCTTTTTAGACAATGCCAACCTGTCAATCCTTTTGACAAATCAAAACCAGCATAAGGGAATCTAAAGTGGTCACTGCTCAATGCCAGGATCCTAAACATGAAATTCCACTCCTCCTCCCAAGCTTGCTTCACCCTGGAGAAAGCAATCCGTGCAGTAACTGAGACACGCCTTAAATCTGCAAAGAGAACTCCAGCAGTGCAGGGATAAAACGCCTTCCATACACTCAGCTACTGCACAGACAGGAAATAAAGGTGGAGTTGTCTTAATCTACCACCACGACTACAAACCACCTAGTCTCAAGGCTACGTCAAACAGGACTGATGTGCTTATGTTTCTCCATGTCCAAACTTCCACAGAATAGTTGCCAAATGTAACTGGGTTAGCTGGGGTCACAGAGTTGATTTTTATTATGAAGAGACAGCTTTAACCATACCAGACAAAACAGTACACTGGGGGTGGGGGGTTTAAAGCATTTTTCCCAGGTTTGAGAGTACCAGATCCAGTAGGTTTACACCTTGAGTGGGCATATGGACTATCTCGTCAAAACCATTTGCATTTATAAAGTCCAAGAATCTCTGGGCCAGAGTAAAAAATCCACAACAGCAGACACTTAACAGAACAAACACATGATGGCCAGAAAAACCCGAGTTTAATATCCAAATCCAGGAGACAGTACTACAAATTGGAGACAATTATACAACATAAATGCTTAATGAATCAGAGTTTTAGCCCTAAGGACTTCAGCAGACATAACAAAAGTTAAAGACCAGCTCATTTTATTTTAAACGCAAGTACAGTTGTGTACACTTACCATAAATGTAGATGTTAGAGTGTATTCACTGTTGCAATCATTACATTTGGGTAATCTGCTAGCAGGTTGCCCTCAGTCTGCCTGAATAACAGTCTTGGGTCCTGCGTCAGTTGCTGTCTCCTCTTCCATGACGCAATGTAAATGCACTTTTAGCAACATAAACTCTACCTTCATCTAAAAGCAAATACACCACAAAGGCTTTAGGATATAGTGAAGGAAAGAAAAGTTATAGATAAGGGGGATGGTGGGTGGGTAACCCGGACAGCAACAGTGAATACACTCTAACATTTACATTTATGGCAAGTGTACACAACTGTACTATGTTCTTAGCGTTTCACTGTTGCAGTCATTACATTTGGTAGAATCTGAACCCCCAAACTCAGTAAAAAGAGTAATTTGGTACGGTTGGGAGGTATGATTCCATTACGTTTCTGTCCAACAGGTCTCTTTTCTGTTCTTCTAACAGACCATACTACTAAAGTATGGACTTGTTTACATCTGAATACACACATGCATGGTTTCACTTCTAATCTCGAATTTCAGCATTTTGAGACCATGAAGCTGAAACATCAGAATGCCGAAAGTGCATAAGAGCAAATTTGAATCTCAATTCCACACTTGTGCATTCCTGGGTGTTGGGTGCCCGCACGTGAGGGACTGTAGAATGTGTGATGTATTTTTTTCTATTTGTACGATCTTCAAGTTGGTATACAAGTAAGGGGGTGTGGGGGGTGCAGAGGGGCTTGCCCTCCTGCATTTCTGTATTGTAGGTGTGTGCCTGTGTGGTGTTTTGGTGCGATGATTAGCTGTATCTATACATATATCGCTATCTATATCAAGGAATTATTTACTTTTTTTCTTGCCAAACAATTCACAATCTGGTGTAGTTCTGCCCCCAAATTCCCATTACTAATTATCGCCCATCATATGTAAATTCCTAGTAGGACACAAGACCAAAATCAACTGTCACCAAGGAAAGTTTCAAGTTTCTCTGAACCTCAGTGCCACATACCTGTAGGTATTTGCATACCTTCAGCTGTCTTCTCCGCTAGTACAGAGACCGTACCTAGACAAGTCCTGGCCGTGACATCAAGCACAGACGTCTATCAAGTGGTGGCCAACTTTTCAACGTCAACTAGTCACATGCTCTTCCTCAGGATAGTTTGAAGGTCATAACCTACAACAAAATAACTTTCCTACCCTCCAACCTCAACACTATTCCACAAAAATTACATGAAACCTCAATATATTATGAAACACCATAGAAAGCAGCACCAAATGTTCCCAAACAGAAAAACTGGAACAAGTTTCATCCTAATCATCTAAATAATAGCAAAGAATCATAGGAATCTTATTTATTCCACTTGTGTTTAAACACTAGTCACAAACTAGGTTCAATCAGTGAGACAAAGTTAGATTGTAGCCATTGTCAAGTCTGGTGCTAGGGATGTACTAATGCATCCAGCTCAGGTTTTTATTAGAAGAATGCCACGCATTTTATCTTGTACCTCTGTCTTGTACCCAAAAGGTCCTTTCACTTCTAAAGGTGGACCCAGAAAAGTAAAGCAATTTTGTACTGTATAAATGGAGTACATATAGTTTTATTTAAAACTCAACAAAACCACATACAGATATAAACTCTCTCTCTCCACTATCTTGTTTTGCCCTTCTGGCTTCATGTACACAAATTAAATAGGACAAATTCAAACAGTGACAAACCATTTATACTACCCACTGAAGGGAAACATTTGTAAAACTCCAATACTGGTGTCATACAAAATCTTAAACATCTTTCTAAAGGAGACAAAAATTATGACAAAACTAAACTGCATTATAATTATGGAAGTTACAAAAGTTTTATGCACAAATAAAACTTTTTTGTGGTACAGAGGCAGTCATTACAGCTTTGAACCACTTGATGGCAACAAAACTTATACAATTCTATGACTTTTTTCTATCCAGTCAATTTCCATGCTTTGTTAAATTCTGGTTTTAAATGAACTATTGATATCTCTTTGTTCTCCTTCTCAGATAAACTAACAGAAATCAGTAAAAGTTGTCAGTCTCAATGAATCTCAACTCATTTAGTTTCCATAAACTTCTAATGAATTTTATCCTGCAGTCTACTGATTACTCAAATATTCTGTAAGAAATATCCTTCAGCTGCCCAACGTTCCTGCATAAAAATTTCTACATGTGTATAATGCCAAATGCATTACCCATTCACTTTGGCAAAAAAAAGAACAGAAACTTCCTACAAAGCTTCATGCTGATGAGACCATCATAGCTTTGTAGAAGGTGTGTGCATACTGTACAGTATCCACATAATTTCCTTTAAAACTTTTTTCTTTAACCTTATGACTAACTACAGACATATTTCCTGTAGTTCTGGCATTACTGAAGGCAAGCATTAATTTTCACCTATAATCCTTGCCTTAACACTTCAATGGACTGTAATATCAGCATATATTTGGCAATATATCCTTTTATTTCATGAACACTGCATGAAAAAAAATGTAATGAATCTTACCTTGTGTGGTGAATCTTTAAATCATGTAACCCTTTAATAATGGTGATGTACTGTCCGAATTTAATACCTTTCCAAAGCAGGCATCTAGTTCAGTGTCAGAAAACGTTTTGTAATTTAGAGGAGCAGTGGAATAAAACAAATGCTTCCAAGACCAGTATTATTCTTAACCAAGAGGAGGACAACCAGGAAATGGAAGAGGAGGGAACTCCCTCCAGAGTACAGGAGGAACGTACATCAACGGAGGTGTTGCTGGTACAAGAGAATGGCAATGGTACATAAACAAATGGCAGCCTTGCTTATGGGTTAAGAAAATGGCTACCTCTAACCTGGCCCTGTTGTAGAGAGAGGTAAAACTGACTGCACCCCAGATGACCAGTGTTCAATGGAATCGGCGCTGGAGAAACTGAGCAAGGGAGGGTGGGAGTAAGCATCCAGAGACTAGTCCGCCCTAGGGGTGAGAAGGCTGCCTAAGCTTGCTGCAATAGTAACTTAGCCTGCTGAACTCAATGTTGCAAGTGCTTGGACGAGAGGTTGTGCATGCATGCATGGAAAAAAAAAATTCACAATGCACACCCCAAAAGCAGCCACTGTGAACTCTCAAGTGTGCTACAGGGTGGCAGGGATGAGGGCACACTCCCTTTTCAGCAGTATGACACTGCACAACATCCTCAGTCGCCTCATCAGCCTTGGAACTGCATCAAGCACGGCCTAGAGGGGACTTGGGCAGGTCCCATTAAACAAAGACGAACTGGTGGAAGCAGATGGTCAGTTGCAAAGAGGTAGGTGAGAAAGCAAATAAAGGTAAATGTTTAAAGTCTATAACTGGTTCTTAAGCAGTAAAGACTACTCTTTGTGGTGGCAATTAGAGTTGGTTAAGTTTACAGTTAACAAAAATTTTCTAAAGTTTAGTCATTTATTTTCATATCACCTAATTTAGTGTTTTTATCATATTGATTATGTTACTTCAATATTTTACTTACTTTTTAGTTGTGCTGCCTGAAAGTGAGATTTTCTAATAAAAACATTAAATATTTTTATTTTGAAATATTTTCTAATAAAGTGATTGAAAACATTTCTAATGACTGCTTTAGTAGAATAGTCTGTAAAGCCATCATGAATTGTGATTCAGTAATGTTATGGGTGTCAGTACAAAGATAACAAATCAAAAGAAAGAGCACAGAGACAGCTCAAAGAAGCCCACTTGGTTATTTCCTCTTATTTTTGTCATAGGAACTATTCTTTATTAGCAATAAAATTTTGAAAGAGAAAAAAGAAAAAAGGGAGGCTAAAAGTGCACTTAAAACAGCTACTGCAAATACTTGAACTTATTTTAAATAGTTGCTGTATATTCCCTCCTTATAAATTAGTTTTCAATGCACCACTTCAGTAATACTGATGAATAGGGCTAAATAGGGAACACCTTCTTCATTAAACAGGGTCTCAAAAAAGTAATAGTTACTGATTTAGATCAGGATTCACAGAGACCTGCTACAAGCTTGAGCAAGGCTTGCACCACTTAGCAGTGAAAGTGTAAATAGACATTAATATACAAAAGTTGATATCTGTGGGGATGAGCAGCTAGCTATGCTCCAATGTCAAAATCACAGCAAGACTAAAATGTTGCAAGCCAACCAAAGTAGAACAGAGCAAGAAATACATTTTGAAGCAAGGCAGTAACCATGAGCTGGGTAGTGCAGATCTTGTGTTATACTGGCTGGCTGCAAAAAAACTCTGCATATATCTCCCAAACTTGCAAAGGTAGTATGTCTATTCTATACCAAGAGAATACCACTGTCTGCATGCATCTCACAAGTTGTAATATCTGTCTATATTATATATATTCACAAGCTGGTCCACTGCTATGCTGCCACCTGTACATGCTGGGTCTGAACAGACTAATGACAAACACTAGTAGAGTCACAGACGGCATACAAGCACTGCTTGCCTTCTGAGTGGTCCTCTACTCCTTGCGTTCAAGGAGAATCTCATCCACACCTAAGCAACAGCCATATAAATTCACTGTTCTTGTCGCTGGGTGGCAGTGCTTTCCATTTGGCTGCAGCACAGGAGCGCATTGCCACTGATGTTATATCCACAATATAGTAGCCTAGCAGCGGGTTTCAGCCGTCACATATGCCAGTCAGCTCATATGGAACAGCAACTACGGTTCAAATAACAGATGTGCATCTCAATCTGGGCAGTCTGCAGTGGCCCATGCTAAGCTGATAAACAGTGTAGGCTGCAACTTCTATGAAAATTGCCAGTCACTACCAAAACTGCCTTGTCCACCAGTGTTACCTGTAGACAAGGCTGGTACACACTGCATGGTCACACTAGGAGACTACTGTGAGGTACAGTGTGCTCCAGCAGGTCTAAAAGGTATCTCACTGCATTAACCCACACAGTGGGCACCACAGCCAAGAATTGAACTAGGGAACCTCTTGCTGCAAGGCGACAGTGTTATCCACTGCACCACTGTGCATCCGTTGATCCAACTTGCATCTGAAGAGGGCCACGGAAGGGCCCTGATTAATGTAAATAGAAAGTCTGTTCCAAAGAAGGGGTGGGGCAATCTGAGACATCTGCCACTCCAGCATGTTTTGTTTGAGTTACTGACCAAAGTTTAGATCCCTAGATCAGGTGACCCTTGGATCAGCTACACATCTGCAAGTCAAACAGCACATCAGGACTGGATTTAATGGAAAGTAGCAGACAGAGTAAAGGGATAGGACTTTCAGTCCATCTGCACAGGACATGCTGTTTGACGTCCACTACAGCTGTTTTAAGTGCCTAATCAAGTACATGCGAAATGACATACTGTACTTTATTATTGGTCTAATGAGAGCACAGAGGGGACTAGAATTTCCTTGGATCTGGATGTCATACCCTTACTTGTAAGTTGTCACAAAGGACTTCCTTACCATTGTGGAAACATGGCAGTCAAAGTTCACGCTATCCATCTGTGTACCTAGATCTCAGACATCTGAGTCTCCTCTTAGGGGTGTGCTACTGATGTTGTAATTTGCAGGGGTAACAGATTCCCCAAACAGTATGATAATGCATTTTTCCACATTCAGTTTTAGGCTATGGTTCTTGCAGCAATAATTTGTCTGATATAGACCCTCCTGAAGGATATCCACATCGTTGGGGGCTTCAATGACTGCCCCCAGCTCAGTCATCCACAAACTTTGTAATTCACAGGCCTTCCACATTAGGCTTGACTTCAGAGAAGTACATTCCAAACAAAAGTGGTCCCAGCACAGAGCCTTGTGGTAAACAGTAAATGGCCTATTGCTGGACCCACTTTAACCACATGTCCTAACAGTGAACCAACTGCCAATCCATCTGGTAACACAGCGATTTATGCAGAGTTTTGGGAGTTTATTTACAATACCACAGTGGAGAATTGTGTCAAATGTTTTTGGCCAGGTCAAGGTAGGCAGTATGTACTGTTTTACCTTCATCCACGGCCTTCGTGACTTTCAAAAAAAAAAAAAACCCACACCACATTCAGTAGGCCTTAGGCATGACTTGCCCTTGACAAAGTGGAATTGGGTCAGGTTCCATTGTTTGGAGGATTCCTACATTATTCATCAGGCCCATGATCATTCTTTCTAAGGCCTTGCATATAAAACTAGCCAAAATTATGGGTCTATGATTTCCCAGGTCAGTAGAAGGTACCCCCCTTTTTCAGAGGGATGACTGTTGCTGCCCTCCAACTTATCAGGAGAAAGCCAGTCTGGGGGCTGTGGATGCAGTAGAGTCTCGATTATCCGAAATGTCAATTATCCAAACCCAGTTTTCCAAAGTTTTTGGGTAGGAAAAATCATAAAAATTTGAATATGCAAATGTTACAAGTATTAGCTTGTGCGTGCTTTTTGAACTTGTAGCCTGCTTGTGTGAAAAATATTCTTGTCTTCTGGACTTGCTGAATTGTTGAAAAGTGTATTCCCTGAGTGCAGAAAAAAAGTACAGCCGTGTACACTTACCATAAATGTAGATATTGGAGTGTATTCACACGTTGCCGTCATTACATTTGGGTAATCCTGCAGTCATTACATTTGGGCAATCCTGCTGCCAGGTTGCCCTCAGCTGGCCTGAATTCCAAAGTCTTGGGTCCTGCATTGGCTGCTGTTGCCCCTTCCCTGACGTCAGGTCGTCAAGGGTATAAAAGAAGCAGCTGACACCATTTTCTTCAGTTTTTCTTGCCCCAGATGTCAGGTGCTCCCAAAAATTCAGAGAAGAAAAGATAAGATTTAAGAGAAAAGGGGAAGGCGGGTCGGTCACCTGGACTGCAACAGTGAATACAATCGAGCATCTACATTTATGGTAAGTGTACACAACTGTACTATGTTAGTGTTTCACTATTGCAGTAATTACATTTGGGTAGAGTCCCAAAGCTATGGTTGGGAGGCTGGAACTAGACAGTAGGAGTGGCTATGAGGCCCTGCAGAACTGCAGTGGCAAAGCCTGCCCTGGATTTAGAGTAGAGTGGCAGATAATGCTTTGTACAGGTGTGCACTAAAAAGTAGCCGCCTCAAATGTCAATGGCTGGGACTCCCCTGAGAAAGGCTGCTGAGGTAGCTGCAGCTCTGGTGGAATGAGGCTCAATGCCCTTAGGCACTGGCTTGCCATGGTGCAAGTAGCAGAAACATCTGTCTGTGTACGTCCAAAGAATGCAAAATTTTCTCCCCCTTGTTCTGTGGATTTGGGTAAAGGGTTGGCAGATGGATGGCTTGGTTAAGAGCCACACTGGACACTACTTTAGGCATAAATGTTGGGTTTGTCGCGGAGACCCTGTCTGGATGAAAAATAATGAAAGGTTCCACAGCCATGAGCGCCTGTAGCTCTGAAACTCGTCTTGCAGAAGTAATTGCTAAGAGCAGAGCTGCTTTCCAAGATAAAAACTTCATATCAGCAGTAGCAGCTGGCTCAAAAGGAAGCAAGGTGAGCATTTCCAAGACCTAGTTAGGTCCCAGGCAGGTATTGGTAGTCTCCTTGGGGGCCTTAAATTTTTGGCTCCTCAAGTACTGCCTTAATAAAAGGGTGAGAAAAAAAAAGTGGTGGCTCTGTATTGTAATGAGCCGAAATGAGAGGCATGAAATTTAATTGATGAAAAAGATAGGCCTTTGTCCAGCATCTCAGTCAAGTACTGAGAAATCCAATATTTGGTACCGCTGTATCAGTTCCTTGTGCCTGGTTCCAGGTACAGAATCTCTTCCATTTTCCAGCATAAGACTTTCTAGTGCTAGGCCTTCTGGTTTCCAGAATGACATCCATCACAGCTTTACTGAGAGGTGTTTTTTGTCTGACTACATTATCTGCAATGCTGCCAAGTTTAATGTCCTGAGTTGGCTGTACATCAGATTGTTTTGCTGGGACAGTAATCTAGGTATTTGAGGCAAGGTCCAAGCTGGGTAGGGAGACAAAGTTCCTTAGTATTGGATACCAGTACTGGCATGGCCAGTCTGGGGCAATCAGCATCATCGTTGCATTTCCTGTCTGACCTTTAGGAGCACCTTGGGGAAGAGAGGCAGTGGAGGAAAGGCATATACTGATAGGGCGTCCACTTTCCATGCTTGTCTGTGACAAGTCCTTGTGCAGAATCTTTTTAGTTGGTAATTGAGAGGGGAGGCAATCTATGTCCGGGCATCCCCATTTCCTTGTTAGCATGCTGAAGATTTGTGGATCCAGCTTCCACTCGTGGGGATCCAGGAGGTTTCTGCTTAGTCTGCCAGAGTATTTTCCTTTCCTGGCAGGAATTGTGCCTGCAGATGTACTTGGCAAGTCAAAGCAGTGTCCCACAGGGTCATGGCTAGTCTGCAAAGGGGGTAAGAATGTGTGCCCCAAAGGGGGTAAGAATGTGTGCCCCCCTGCTTGTTTATATACCACATGACCGTGGTGTTGTCTATCAGTAGTTGTCCCGGATGAAGTAGGGCCATGACCGTGGTGTTGTCTATCAGTAGTTGTCCCGGATGAAGTAGGGCCTTGAAGGCTGTCAGGGCATTCTGAACAGCTAACATCGCTTTTTGATAGATATGTAGATGCATTTGGTTTGAGAACCATGTGCCCTGAATGCATCTTCCTGCCATGTGGGCTCCCCAGGCATAGTCTGATGCATCTGTTAGTGTCTGCATGGCTGGAGGTAATGTGAATGGCTGTCACTTGTTCTGGTGACAAGCCTTTGCCCACCATCGAAACTCCTGTTGCAGGCAGGGAATGAGAGTAATGACCGTTTCCAGGCTGTGGCAATATTGAGTCCAAACACTTTAGGTACCACTGAAGTTTCCTCATATGCAGTCTTGCATATGAAATTAGTAGGATGCAATGAAGCCCAAAGCCTGCAGATTTTTTCTTGCAGATAACTGGGCCTTTGTTGCCAACATTTTGAAATAGGTAGTCAGTTGCCTTTGCTTGTCTGGCGTGAGATAAGCCATCTGGGCAGTTGTATTCAAGCTTGCACCCAGGAATGTTATCTTTTGAGAGGGTACTAATTTTGATTTCTTTTTGTTGACTGTGTACCCAAGGCAAGTTAGAAGTCTTTTCACAAATGCCAGATGTTGAAGAATGTCCTTGTTCTCTGCTTGAAGTCGTCCAAGTACGGATATATTTACATTCCTCTGTCTGCAGAAGGCAATTACTGGTGCCAGGCACTTTGTAAAGACCCTGGGCGCAGTAGATAAGCCAAAGGGCAGTGCAGAGAATTGGTAATGCATTGAGCCAGACTTGAATCTTGGGTATCTTCTGCATGATTGTCTGATTGGAACATGCAGGTATGCCTCTTAGGTCATTTTGGAATATCCAGGAAAGTGTTCAGAATAGATTGGTCCAGTATCGGCCTCGTCCTTTCTGGGTACCAAGAACAGTCTTGAGTAAAATCCTTGTCCCTGCTCTTGCTCTGGTACTTGTTGAATGGCCCCCATGTCCATGAGGGATGAGACTTGTTTTTGTGCCTCTGCCCATTGATGTTTTGGCAGAGTATGGAAATGGAACTTGTAGCCACTATGTTTAGAACCCACTTGTCCTGGGTTATGATGTGCCAATTTGGAGCAAAAAGTGCTAATTTTCCCCTAAGGGTGCTGCCAGAAGATAAGTGCTTGGTGCAAGCAGGGGGATGTCATTGGGACTGTGTTCTGTATGTTTGTGATCTATCTTCTCCAGCTTTGGAGGTAGAAGCACCCCACTGCTTGGGCCTATAAGAACCTTGCACCTGGGATCTGCACTTTTGAGGTCTGTGACACAGGAAAGGACCAATTTTTTGTAGGCCAGTGTCTACTAAACCAAGGTGGCTGTACTTGTAAAAATTATTTGACAGTTTGCATAGATTTAGCTTTGTCCTCCATTTTCTTTAACACCTCTTCTGCCTTAACACCAAACAATTTATCATGCTGTAAAGGTGCATCTAGTAATTTAACTTTAACATGATCAGGCAGATTTTGTTCCTTTAACCAAGCATGCCTCCTAATTACAGAACCCATAACTGCGGCCCTGCAGGAGGCCTACAAAGAATCAAAACCACATTGCAAAGTATGTTTTCCAACTTGTTCTGCTACCTACAATAAATCCTGCATTTCCTTGTTTTCTGCACATTCAGAATTTAACATTTTCTGTTTAAGCAATCCCATGACATGTTGCCGATACTTAAGCATATGAAATTGACAGTTTAAAGGCCCTTATAGTTGCAGATGTGTAAACCTTTTTTCCCCCATCTATCCAGTGCCCTTGAATCTCTGTCAGAGGGGGTTGGGTTTTTTGCAGTGGAAGCCTCAACTCCCTTTGGACCCTGTGAAATAGTTTCTGGGTCAGCAGCGGGGTTCTTAAAAAGAAATTTGTGCGAGTCAGGAACTGTGTAATATCTGTCAGGGTTAACAGGAGCTGGGGGTAAGGAATCAGAGGTCAGACTAGACTCCGAAAACATCTACAATGTCCAACACAGGTGGAATGGCTAGAGGCCTGTGCTGAGGTAGTAAAAGAAAATCCCGGAGCCTCTTTAGATTCTGAAAAATCCTGGCTCTTCCAGTGGAAGTGCTCCCTCATGGTATGCAAAGTTTCTCCAAAGTAGTCCTCAGGAGAAGATGAAGGTATAGATTCTTCAGCATCAGAATCCTCATAGAGAAGGGAATATTCCCGATCAGAAGAAATAGAAACCTGATCTGAAGATTAATAGTCAGTGCCTTGCCTAGGCCTCTTATCAGGAGGGGGATGGGATGGGAACCCCTGATCAAGGTATTAGTCTTCGGACATTTTGAAGATCTGTTTTTTGGGCATGTTTGTTTCCTTGCTTTAGAAGGTGCTTTAGTCTTTGAAGCTGAAGTTGTTTTAATGTAAAGATGTTTAGGTCTGAATACACCTTCAGAAGCCGGTACCTGCTCAGCGGCTCCAGACCCATCTGAGGGATTAGCGTCAGAGGCTCCAATACCTTGAGTATCCAGCAGCATGGGAGACTCCACGTGGGAGTTGGTAGTGGCCGGGCTGCGAAAGCACATCACTGAGAACCGGCGACTGGCTTAGGAGAAGCTTAGTCATCGGTTTTGGGCCTCGGTTGTTTTTCTCTATCCTTTTCTTTGCGTTTTTTGTAAACTCAGGTAGTCGGATGGCTATCCGACATTTCAGGATAATTAAACCGGCGTCCAAAAAAGCTTAAAGCAAAATCAGACGCTTAATAGTGCGTTGGTTAAATCTAGCACAAAACAGACAACCAGTAACGTTGTGATCAGGGCCTAGGCAAGGAATGCAGTAAGAATGAAAATCCTTGAAGTATTTGCTTTCCACAAGAAATAACTTTGACATCTGTCTGGAGCAAGGGGAAAAAAAAAAAAAAAAAAGTCCAACGGGGTACTTAGCTTTATTGAAGACTTCGGATCTAAAACACGAAAATCTCAGTAGTCTGCCAACCAGAACTTGCGAACTGCTTCTGCTTCAGGCACTGCGCGGCAAGAAAGACTGACGAAAATGGCATCGGCTGCTTCTTTTATATCCCTGACGTCAGGAAAGG
Source organism: Protopterus annectens (assembly GCF_019279795.1). Lineage (NCBI taxonomy): Eukaryota > Metazoa > Chordata > Ceratodontiformes > Protopteridae > Protopterus > Protopterus annectens. The sequence continues at coordinate 865,662,897 of NC_056744.1, forward strand.
GGTGACAGCAGCCAACGCAGGAACCAAGACTTTGGAATTCAGGCCAGCTGAGGGCAACCTGGCAGCAGGATTACCCAAATGTAATGGACTGCAACAGTGAAACACGAAGAATAAGAAGTTATGTACTTACCATAACGTTCCATCTGAGTAGGTATCTTCATTTGTCTGCAACCTGTGGGATACGGATCCGAGCCGGCAACTTCTATCATAGCATAGATCCGAGCTCCTAGCTCCTCCCCTTACCCATAATCCCCTGCCTGCCCTAACTGACCTCAGATCAAGTTTGCCCCATAGCACAACAGATAAAAGGTGTCCCAATGGGAACATATGCTAACACAAGAACGATCATATTGGTCAGGGGGAAGGTTGCAGACAAATGAAGACACCTACTCAGATGGAACGTTATGGTGTGTACATAACTTCTTAATCTGAAGTAGGAACTTCATTTGTCAGCAACCTGTGGCACAGAGTCCCCAGCCCTGTGGCACAGAGTCCCCAGCTACCTAAGTCTTGGGTGACCTTCATGGAAGGATATTCCAGAGCACCGTAGAGCCAATGGACGCTCTACCTCGGGAAACATCTATTTTATAATGGCTGATAAAGGTGTGAGATGAAGCCCAAGTGGCTGCGGAACAAATGTCATCCAGTGGAACCCTAGCTTGAAAGGCCGCAGAAGTGGCAACAGCCCTAGTAGAATGAGCATGGACTCCTTGAGGTGCAGGCCTCCCAGAGCTCTGATATGCTAAAAGAATACAACTCGAGATCCATCGAGAGAGAGAAACCTTAGAAACTGATTTTCCGAAATTACTTTTGGCAAAGGAGATACACAAACTGATCGGATTGCCTATGATCAGCAGTTTTATGGATATAAAATGTAGTTGTCTGTGTACGTCCAAGGAATGTAGCCTGTACTCTCCTTTGTTATGAAAGTTGGGGAAAAACACTGGGAGATTAATGGATTGATTGAAGTTCGCTTCTGAAGAGACCTTAGGTAGACAGGACGGGTTGATTCTGAGGTAAACCCTATCCGGGTGAAAAACCAGATATGGTGGTTTGACACAAAGGGCTTGCAATTCCGATACCCTTTTGGCTGAAGTTATGGCCACCAAAAAGGCTGTCTTCCAAGAGAGAAATTTGAGATAAACCGTGGCCGCCAGTTCGAATAGGGGACCAGTCAAGGCCTGCAAGACTAAGGATAAATCCCATGGAGGTACCACCTCTAACTGGAGGCCTAAGGAGGAGGGTACCCTTGAGGAAGGTCTTACACAGTTTGGAAGTGATGAGGACCAGACTCTTGCCCCATATGGTAGTATGAGATTGCAGCCAGTTGTACCTTGACTGTGGAAGAACCAGCCCCCTGGTGAAAGAGAGGGGTTAGAAACTCTAGAATCGATGATATTGGGGCTGTAAAAGGGTCTAAACAACGGTGTTCTGCCCAAATGGTGAAGCATTTCCAATACTCCGATAAACCTTCCTGGTGGAAGGCTTGTGAGCTGCTACAAGAATGGCTTTGACTGGTGATGAGATCCCGGGAGTCCTTATGGGAGTGGAACTGGAGCAACCAAGCTGTCAGCTTGAGGTTGACCAGGTTTGGAGTCTGAAGACCGAGAGGATGACAGATGAGATCCGGAATGGGATCCAGAATCCATGGTGGATACACTAGGTGAGACCATAGGTAAGGGAACCATGTCTGACGAGGCCAGAATGGGGCAATGAGGATCATTTTGCTCCCCAGCTGCCTGGCTTTCTGTAATAATTTCAACATCAGGGGAAGAGGAGGGTAAGCAGAAAGCAGACCGGGAGGCCAAGAATGAACTAGAGAGTCTCTCGGGGACTCCCCCGGAGGGGGGATCAGAGCAAAGTAATCGTTGCATTTCGTGTTTGAAGGAGAGGCAAAAAGATCGCACCAAGGTCGCCCCCATCGGGCAAATACTTGCTCTGCGACTCTGTGGTTGAGACCACTCATAAGGAGTCAGGATAGTACGACTGAGCCTGTCCGCTAGAATGTTGGACTGTCCCAGAATGTGCGTTGCTATGAGAAAGCGGTTGGTGGAAATCGCCCATTCCCACACACTCATGGCCTCGCGGCAAAGGGGGTAAGACCTGGTTCCCCCCTGTTTGTTGATGTACCAGACTAGCGACATGTTGTCGGTCTGTACCGCAATTGTCCCTACTGGAAGAGAGTTGTGTAGTGCCTACAACATCAAAAGCACCGCTCTCATCTCTAGGACGTTGATATGCAAAGAGGTCTCTACGTCGTTCCATGTGCCTTGGACTATCCTGCCTGAAAAATGCCCCCCACCCCAGGCGAGAAGCGTCCATGGTCACTGTCGACTGGTGGAGGTAGTGAGAAGGGACGTCCCGTGTGGAGGTTGGGAGACTGGAGCCACCACAGGAGCGATTTTCTGCAAACCTTGCTTAACGAAATGGGGTGAGAGAGGGTTGCAAGACAGGGACCATTGTACCTGGAGGGTCCACTGTAGAACCCTCATGTTCAACCAGGCCAATGGCAGCAGAGGGATTGCAGCCGCCATAGATCCTAGGGCCCTCAGAATCAATTCCGCCGAAGGAGTTTGCAGTTGAAGAATGGCCTGCACGTGTAACATCAGGTTCCGAAGCCGATCCGGAGTCAAGAACGCAAGCATCTGTCTGGAATCCAGTCTTGCCCTTATAAAATCCAACATCTGTGTAGGAATGAGAGAGGATTTGGTCATGTTGATGGTTAATCCTAATAGTGGAGCCAAACTGAGAAAACAGTCCCTGCATGAACAAAGTAGATGCCTTGTTGGGGCTGCGAGGAGCCAGTCGTCCAGGTATGGAAAGACCTGAATTCCCTGGAGTCTCAGGTGGGCCGCTACTACCGCTAGGACCTTGGTGAACACCCTGGGGGCTGAGGTGAGACCGAAGGGGAGGACCCTGAATTGAAAGTGACTGGCTCCCAGCCGGAAGCGGAGGAACGTCCTGGAACGCCTGTCCACTAGAACATGATAGTACGCATCCTTGAGGTATACAGAGCACATCCAGTCGTCCTCCCGCAATAAGGGGAGGACTGATTGCAACGTGACCATTCGGAACTTTTCTTTGGGTACCGCCAGGTTTAGAAGAGAGGTCGAGGATGGACCTCAAGTCCCCAGTCTTTTTTGGCACCAGAAAGAACCTGGAGTAAAACCCTGATCCGACTTGATCTGGGGGGACGGGTTGGATGGCTCTTTTGTAGAAGCTGCTGAATTTCTGCAGCGGCCGGCTTCTTTTGACTGGGTAGGACGTCGGGAAGGCTTCTGATTCTGGGATTGACTATGAAGGGAATTTGGTAACCTCTGGATATAATATGAAGCACCCAGCGATCTGTTGTTATGGACTCCCATTTTGCCAGGTGCTTCGAAAAACGCCCCCCCCCCCGACTGCCTCCAGAGTGGAGCAGTCGGGTAACCCCTCAGGGGTTCTGCATGGGCCTCACAAAGAAAGGTTCTCTGGACCCAAAATTCCTCGGACCCCCTCTGCCTCTGGGGCGGCGTCCTCCCTGTCCTCCTCTGCCACGAGAGGACTGGTTGCCCTGAGCAGACTGAGATTGATGCGATTTTCGGAACCACATCTTCTCCTGACCCTTTTGGTTCTTGGAAAAGGACCTCTGGGGCGCAGAGAAGCAGACTCAGATGGCAGACAAGGTCTTCCCATGTTTCTCGCTCTGGACAAGAGTGTCACGAACGGTTTTGCCGAACAGTGCAGAAACATCAAAAGGGGCATTCGCGAATGACGCCTTAAAGGGTTCCAAGAAGTCACAGTGACGGAGCCAGGCCTGTCTCCTCATAAGCCCGACTCCGCCTGCTCTAGCGGCTCCCTCTGTAGCATTAGACAATAACCGCATAGAGGTATTAGAGAGAGAGCGGAGGGTGGCCATTCGGGAAGAGTACAAATCCTTGTCTCCCTCAGACATGGACCCCGGGGGGGGAAGCAGCTTATTCCTTGGATCCCACTGCATCCGAATAACGTGTGCCATGTAGTTCAAGGCCCTCAGAGAAGGTCGCTGAACTGAAGGCCCGCTTCCCAAGACGGTCCATCACGCGAGACTCCTTGCTCTGAGGATGAACCAAGGTGCTCTCCTGAGCCAACTCTTTCTTGGTGGCTGCAGCCACCAACATGGCATCCACAGGGGGACCTCTGCTCCAATGTGATCTTTCTGCAGGAGGGCTCAAAATTTTGCCTGGACGCTTGGGGATCGGCTCTACGGTGTCCGGTTCCTTCCAAGCCCTAGAGGATAAGAGATCCACCAGGGGGTCTGCTGAAGGGGACACCCAAGAGGTAGATGGTCCTGCCTCAAACGCCTCAAGGAATACGGACTTGTCAGAGGAAGCCTTGGGGGCAGACCACCCACCCCTGATTTTGAGCATTTCCATGATGTCTCCAAAGGAGACATCCTCGGGGGGTGATCTAGGGGAGCCTTCCCCTTCATCCAAGTCCGTATCTTCTGTGAGACTCTCAGGGGAGTCCATGTGCCTCCTTTTGCACTTTGCCTTGTGGGGAATCTCCTCGGGGGGGAGGGGCTGTCCGAGGAGTCCTCACGGGCTGTACCCTATTCCACTGGAACTCCTAAAGGCGCTGAGGCAGGCTGCCCAGAGGGCCAGGTGAGGGGAGCCAGGACCAGATGAGGAGTGCGGGAGGGAGCCAAAGCCTGGACCGGAGGCCTGGAAGCACTCAACAGTGCCCTCTCCACCGCAGCGAAAGCCGAGGGGGAGCCGCTCTGACGGATCCGAGATCAGACTCCCACTCTGATCCGAAGCGGAGATCGGACCCGGTGCCGAGAACGTCTGATCCGAAGGACCAGTGTGCTCCGACCGGGATGGAGCCGAAAGCGCACCGAATCCCTCGGATCCGAAGCTCGGCCCACGGCTCCGAGAAGTCAGATCTGACAAACTCGAGGGAATAGTCTGAGCCGACGTGCCCAGCACGGTCGGCTCCGACCTACCCCCGGATCCAACGTGGCCAGGCTCCGAGAAGGAGCTATAGGAGCGTAAAAAGGGGTCGAGCTCCTCCCCAGGGGGGGGGGGGGTAAGAGCACTCCCATCTGCATCTGGGCCTGGATGAATCTCCTCATCATCCGGTCCATGTCCGCATCAGACATGCTAAAAGTGGACCTCGACAAGGTCACCGAGGCAGACCTGGAGTGTCGCCTCAATGACCTCGACTGGGACCGGATCACCACCTCCTCCTCTGGTCCCGGGGAGAAACAAGGGGATCGGATCAGAGGAGGAGGAGATCGAGAAGACTTGGACGGGGAAGCCCTCTTGGCGGGCGGGGCCGATGAGTCCTCGGCCCACCACTTAAGGTGCTTCTCTCGCCGCTTCTTTCCTGGCCTCCCTATCCTCTGGAGCCGAAGCGGGAGGTTGAGTCCCGGTCAGAGGCAGGAGTGACTGCTACCGGGGGGGGGGGGTAGCGGGCACCGAAGTACCGGAGGCCGAAGCAGAGTCTGGGGGTAGAAGGCCTGCCAGAACTAGCTTCGACCTTTGATCCTCGAGTGCCCTGGGGTTGAACGCCGCGCAAATCGCACAACCCGAAGAGAGGTGTTCAACCCCAAGGCACCCAACGCACCGAGTGTGGCCATCAGCCGGTGAAAGCTTGTGACCACACTCGGTGCATTTCGAAAAAATTGCTTTCGGGGCCTCAGACATACTGTAGAAAAGCACACTCACTAGGCCCCTAACACTCGGTCACACACACACGCTACGACCAGCGGGGGAGGGAGAAATATATTTAAATTAAATCAAAATTATATAAGATATAAAAAAAGAGTAAGGGTAAACCTACCACACACACAATCAGTCACTCAGAAAGAAGAAATACAAAACTTTCTCTCACAAAACGCCAAGAGCTCTGAACCTAGCTGTTGCTTGAAGAGCGGCAAACTAGATCGGAGGTCAGTTAGGGCAGGCAGGGGATTATGGGTAAGGGGGAGGAGCTAGGAGCTCAGATCTATGCTATGATAGAAGTTGCCGGCTCGGATCCGAGATCGGATCCGTATCCCACAGGTTGCTGACAAAATGAAGTTCCTACTTCAGATCATCAGTTTTTTTATCCAGTTCAATGTACGTTTGATTATCTGAACTAATTGGGACCAAGGGTAGTTTGGATAATCAACTCTCTACTGTAAATAGATATTCTACTGGGACTGGCAAGTCCTAATTTAGGATGTTTAAGAAGCAACCTGGTATATATCAGGCCCCACTGGAGCTGCGTTTTCAGCTTTAGAGAGCTCAGTGGCAACCTGCTCTTTTGCGATAATTAGCAGTGGAAGGCATTTCTTTGAGGAGAACTGAGGATTATGGGGAGGTGAAAGAACATCACAGGTCATTCACACCCATGTGAACTACGGAGTCATACTGGTACTTTGGGTAAGTGACCCAAGTGCTAGCATAATCTGGTGAATCTGACCCCCGACAGGCAAACTGTTCCTTATCCAGACTGGTAAGAGGGATATCAATGCATCTCACAATGGAGTCGCCCATGACCAGAACACTGGAATGAGTAGCGTTTCACATTACAGGCTAGGAAGAGGAGACAATAAGACGAGTCTGTGTTGAGGTGGGAATAGTCTTATTTTAGTGCAAGTGGAGTTTGAGGGCAGTGCCCGAGAGGCCTTTGAGGTTTGGGTAAGTTACATGTGAGCACCTCCACATGTGGTCTGTGTCTGATCCTTTGCGGGCACAGAGAGTGATGTGCAAGTTGCTGATGATCTTTTTGTTGCTATGTGTCTGTATGCGAGAGTCTAGCTGCCGGTATCAATGTGTAACTACACCTCCTACACACTATTTGTCTGTTCAAGAATTAAGTGGAGGTCACTATATACAAGGCAATTTTTGCATTGCAACAGGATGCCCATATGTCCATCAAGCTGGTTGCAGAGATGCTGGTGCTTCCTCTACTTTAAAATACTATTAAAACAAAATCTTCCAGATCTTCATCACTTTCTTCCCTCCTGACATCCACAGGAATACCATCCGTTTCTAGAGACATCTTTGCAGGTGGTTTATACATCACCATTTTATCTCCTCTCCTTCTATCCTAACTATTGGGCCTCATCTTCCTCCAACCTTGGCATAATTAAGTCTCCCACAAAAATTTCCATTTGTGCTCTTTCATAGTTTCAATATTACTTTGCTTTATATAAAACATAACATTTCCTAAACATCTCCAATCTCTCCATAGGATCTCTGGTTATTTTCCTTGACAAACTCCCTAGGTTTTTATACAACCCCTTCTACTCTTATTAAAATCATTGTGCTAAAAGTTTTTCTGCTTTGGAGTCATCATAAAATAGTTGCCAAAAGCAATCTTTCAAATGTCATATTATTCAAATACTCCCTTATTTTCTATTTAGCACTCTGCAGTTGTTCCTCTTGTTCAGGGAAATTCCCTTTATTCTGCAATAAACTGTGTCAGCCCCTCATTACCTGACCTATTACTTATCCATATTTCCTCCTCTTATTTCTACCCTGCTTTTAAATTCTATTTTCATTTTATCCCACAGTAGCTATCCCTTCTGAAGAAATTTTTATCTTCCATAATAAGCAATTTCTACTACCCATTCCTTAAATTTTTTGTCTTAAACATGGAGGTGAGAAAGTGCCAATATCTCATTACATGCACCAAACCAATATAAAAATGCAGGTATCTGAAATAATTACTGGACATATGTTGAAGCTTTCAATAATTTATTGTACCATGAGTAATAAACATGTAAAGTTTGTCAGACCTACTACTGAATTCACATCTTCCATACAAAACAAACAGTTTCATCAATGTATTCAGAAATCTACCCTCTTTTGTTGCAGTTCCTCTTCTTGGTCCCCTTGATACATCCTCACTTTTGCGAGTCAAGTTCTAGTCCCTGCCTAGAAGTAATACTCTTGCTGAAAGCTAATTTTTTCCTCCCAAACCTTTCTTAAGCTCCATAACAGCCATTTTTGGTGGAATATAAATATATGTCAGCATAATCCTTCCTTGCCAATAGCCCCTTACTACCACAAATCTACCATTATTGTCCATTTCTTGTATCACTACTGGAGCCACTCTAGTAATCAGTATTACTACTCTAGTAATCAGTATTACTATTCATCTTCTGTTGAATATTCATCCCAAACTCCCCTGTCAAATTCACATGTTAATTTCTTTCCAAATGCATCTCCTGCAGCATTGCTATTTGCAGTCCATTTACATTCTAAGATAATATGGATAGAGAAGCCATTATAAAAATATCTACTGTTCCCATCAATTATACATGACTTTTTTAATGTTTATTTCTAACTTGTCTTAAAACTATGTACATTTTCAACAAATGATGTTACTCTCTCCAGACAGGAACTGCCTCAAAATCGACAGCTGCATCCACATCCACAAGCATTACCTAATCTAACATTAAGGTTACCCAATCTAAAGCGCATGCTACAGTCTGTTACTAATTACTCTGGTGACTGCCTGCTCTTTTCTAGTCTATTACACTCCCAGATGTGAAACGGCTTGTTCAGAAAATATTACAATTTATCCCCAAGAAAAACTGCACTGGCTACCTTTAAATAAAAATAAAATCATGTATTTAGTAGAACAGTGCACAAACTATTTAGTTTGCTGGAGAGGCTGCCATCTTATTCATTTGCCATAAATTCAAACTATTTTTCACTGAACTGTTTGCCATACCTTTAAAAGGTTGCATTTCCTTCAGCTAAAAAAAAATAGTCAGAACTTCAAGATTGTTTGCAAACCCAGGCAGCTCATCTCCATGTACTATTCCACAATTAGAAAAACACCAGTTAACACCTTTACAGATGTGAAGGAATCTTCGCAAATTTTACTCGGAACAGAAAGCGCAGCATTCTCCCAGCCAACTGCCTACGGCCACAAACTTCTAACCTCCTACTTACGGCATTTGCTAATTGAAAAATAAAAAAAAGCCCTAACATTTGCAGATGCAAGAAACTAACCACTTTTCGTGGCATCAGTATACTTGCTTACACCCCACCCCAAAAGCCCAAGATTACAGCACATTAAATTTAAAACTTGCTTCTGTCCAGCCTTTCTTCTGTAGTTATATTGTAAAGCCTGTATTTCTTACAGCTTAGTACTGGTTGACTTTATCTTCAACACATACAATCACTGAAAAGACTACCCCACAATTAAAACACCACAGACTGCACACTTTACAGACCTGCTTTACAATAACCAGCAGTTTATATCATGAAATGTTTTATATAAATACTATTTTTTTTACCAGTTTTTCCACTTTAGTGTCCTAAACATTAACAATGTGGGGTACTTGCTTTACAATTCAACCACAAGTTTAAACAAAAGTCTTGTCTTCTCACTTTCTTGTACAGCCATATTTTTGCAGCCCCCCCCCCCATTTATTCACTAATTTCAATGTTGCCAGCCTTCTTCCTAATCATCTCCCAACACTAGACAAAGGTATCAAGTCCAAGGTAATCTTGTGCCACACACACACACACACACACACACACACACACACACACACACACACACACACACACACGTGTTTCACTGGCAGTCTCGCTTTATCGTCAAAAGAAGGACGGTCCCTTCTGCCTGCTGGCTCCTTCCTCCTTAGCCTGTTCTCCATCAAAAACATCTTTGATCTTCTAGGGAAAAAAAAATCTGAATACAGCTGGATACAACCACAAATATCAGCACTGGGATACGTCGTTATATTTCATAATCTGATTTTAAAACAAAATCAACTATTTACATAAGTCCACAGCTGAGCAATACATAACCTCTCAAGTGTCTAAATTTGTAAAGTTAGCCAATTCTGAGAATCTTGACTATTTGGACCTCACATTTTCAGCAGTATAATGTGTACCATTTAAGAACGGATGTCAAATATTTTGTTGCTTCAATACTAGCATTTTGTTGAAGTTATGAGTTTCTAAGCAGTCATTTGTATATGCAATTGGAAACAGAAAATATCAAGTCTTTGATACAATGGTTAGAATATGTGAACTTTTGGAAAGAGGACATGTTATTTAAATAGGGAATTTGAGGAGGGTGTAATTCCATTTACATAACTTGTTTTTAAAACCAGATAAAACTATCAGGGACCATTTGTTTATGAATGGTTGGGCTATATTTTATTTACTAATATTTCTTGATGTTTTGTTTCTATTTTGAATCACAAGATGAATTTATCCACAAAGCTACAACTTTTACAGTTGCTGAAGTAGCATACAACTGAATATCAGGGAATACTTCTCCACCATTACCTGAAACAACATTTTTGTACCAAAGGAAACTTTTGGTTTATTAAGATGCCAACATTTTTAAATATTTATCTTCATCAATTTGTTTGATGGAGATACTAAGATTGCAATGCAAACAATACTTTAGGGAGAATTACCATCTTTATAAGCATTAATAGTTTTTCCATGGTTGTCTCTTTTTGGCTTTTCCCCTGTTAGGGGTCGCCACAGCAGAACTCTGGTCCGCTAATGATTGACAGATTTTTACGTGCAGAGTTGCCAGCTCTGACGCACAACTTTCAACGAAGGTACGCCCATTCACGCATGACCACGCAAAAGACGCTCTAGCTGAGAATAGAACTGGACAGCGTCTTACTGTGAGGCGACAACGCTACCGCAGCACCACCACCACAGTCATGGAAATTGTTCCAATTTGTGACTTAAAATTAAACCACAACAGTTTGCATCATTTCTTCACTATTAGACATAATGGCTATACCAGGGTATTTCATTTGATTGCTATTCCAAATGAAGTTAGAATACTTGCTGTATGAATTTTTAACTTAATGTATTGCTTTTTCATGATTAAATTTTAAGTTCAAGATTTCTATATTAAACGGACTCTCAGAACTAATCATATGTGCTAATGAATTCTCCATTTCCTAATGCGAGTAAATCAAAGAGTTGAATCTTTAGTTTGAAATCTTCTTTTGATACCATTAATGCTCATTTTTGGATTTAAAACTATTAGCAAAGGGTTCTATAGCCAATGCCAAAAGTAAAGGTGATATTGGGCAGCCTTGTTTTGTGTATTTCTGTAATTTAAAGGAATTAGAAAATAACCTATTTTAACACAAGCACAAGAGTTATATAATTTAATGCAATTGCCTCAGGTGAGAAATTATACACCAAGTGTTTGAAACAGGTGTGACCAATTAACGGAGTCAAAAGTCTCATCTAAACAGAGACCAATGATAGAAAGTCACTTCTTATTTGCAAAGTCTTATGCATGTATTCTTATTATCCTGCGCTTGTCTATTTAAAATAAACAGTTTGATCGATGTTAATTTAGGTACATGTAGGATTAATTCTGGTAGCTAAAATGGACAGGAACATGTTATATAGTCCACATTTAAAAGGTGGAATGGGTCTGTATGATTAGCACTTTGTAGGATCCTTATCTTGTTTTAAAATAGGTGGTACAAGGAAATATTTCATAATGAGGGTACTTCAGCAGTTTTTATTTCTCTGTAGACCTTGTCTAATATTTTAACAGCATCATCTGGTAATATTTTACAGTTGTTGTACAAGACCATCTAAGCCCAGGGCCTTATATTTTTAACTTTTTATGTCTTATTTCTGTTAAAGTGAAGTCTTATTTTTTTATTTGTTCAATTTTATTATTTATATTTTCCCTTAGAAAAGTTTCAACTATATCATTATCTAGGTTGTGTAATTTATATTTTCATAAAATACTTTAAAGCCAATATTTTAAAGCCCTCAAGAATACCTTAATGCCTCTTTTTATTTATATGCATCATTTCTTTAATATGACTTAGTTTATTCCTTTTCTTTGATCTAAGAGCAAGTTTATGCAAGATTAAAGGGTTTAGTGAATATGCCTGAAGTTTTTCCAGGTTTATTAAAAATATACAGATATGATAAAAATCTAAATCCTAAGTTTTTAAGTTCAAACTGACCAATAATGTCATTTGGTTGTAGATTTAAACTTTACATGCGTCTATTTTGTCATGTAGTAATCCATTCTTTGTCCCATTTTCTTGCTCTACTAACATAGCTTTTAACTCTTCCATTTAAGCAAGACTTTTTAGCGAATCCCACAGGATGATGTCAGATACTTAACCATACCAATCCTGGAATCCTTTTATTTTCAATGGTGTGTGCTGATAATCACCTGTGATGTATTAAATTGTATATTAGAGATTATAGTACTACAGTCCAATAATGGACATAAAACTATTAAAACCTCTCTGATATGTGGCAACGATTGTTCGAGACCAAACTTTATCAATATTTGTGCTCCATACCTATATGAATGGGTAAATTCAGGTTTGTTTTCATTTTCTTTAGCTCGTATTATCCTTTAAATCCATTAGATTTACAAAATTTGTTTGGCTGAAGATGCGATTCTCAGCCTTCTAGCCGAAGTGGAATCTTTATCTGACAAAATATTATTAAATTCACCAGCCAATATGACTTCACATTTCATGCAATAGGCGATGGTGTCAAAGTAATTTTTTGCATCTTTAGCTCCAACCCCTGGAATCTAATAAGAGTTCACCAATGTATATAGTTTTTTCGATTATAGCAATGCTTAATATACAATCAACATGGGCATCTTTTACTTTAGACATTATTGGTGAGTTTTCATAAAATGTGAGCCTCATCTTTTAGCTCATAAGCCAGAACCTGCTACAACCAAATAACTCTTCAATGAAAGTTTATTTACATATTTATTAAGTAAATGTGTTTCCTGTAGGGGAAAAAAAACGATGAGCATTATGTACTTGCACGTATGTGAAGAGACTCCTCTTTACTAGATTATTCAAGCCATTAATATCAATAGATATGCATTTAAAAATCAGACATTTACGTTTGTGTCTTTTGGCTTTTCCCAGTTAGGGGTCGCCACAGCGGAACTCCGGTCCACTAATGATTGGCAGTTGATTTTTTACGTACCAGCTTGTTAGGCCTGACGCACAACCTTCAACGAAGGTACGCCCATTCACGCATGTCTCCACGCAGAAGACGCTCTAGCTGAGAATCAAACCGGACAGCATCTTACTGTGAGGCGACAACGCTACCGCAGCACCACCATTTATATAAGGCAGAAAAACCCAAAGGTATAATGAAACCATAGCACCACCATTTATATAAGACAGAAAAAACCCCAAAGGTATAATGAAACCATATTATATATATATATATATATATATATATATATATATATATATATATATATATATATATATATATATATATACACATACATATACACACACTGTATATATATATATATATATATATATATATATATATATACACATATATACACACACACAAAATTTTCTTCAACAAAAAAATTGTCCTAAAGCATTCTACCATGGAAAAATGTATTCCTAGTTGGTTGCAAAAATAAACTACATCTCAAACTCTCCAGACTAATGCTTAGCTCAGGCTTTTGATTCACATTAACTTGTCTCATTTTTAGTATGCATCATCTTAATAAAAGCAGTCTGTGAGCTCTTATGAATAAGAAAACAAACAGATGTTAAGAATCTTTACAAGTTAATCTACTGAACAATCTAATTATAGGCCAATAGCTATATTATCTCCACTTGCAAAGATTATGGAAAAATATATTCAGACTACTGTACCACCCAATTCAGAATAACCTTATGGCAGATTCCCAGCATGGCTTCCGACCTCACCACAGCATTTCAGCCCACCTCGCCTTCTCCCACACCATGAACCATAACCACATCAACATATCCTCTGCCCTCTTCTTGGATCTCCAAGGCATGTGATATGGTTGATCACAAACTTCTAATCCACATCCTGAAAACATTCTATCTAGATACTAAAGCCCTACCATGGTTACTATCTTATCTGAGTAAGAGACAGCAGGCTGTCCTTTGGCAAAGCAAACTATCTAACCTCCTACCAAACTCCCTTGGTGTACCCCTTCTGTTCTCCATTTTCATCAATGACCTTTATATTACCCCAAAAGTCAGCTGTATCCAATACGCTGACTACTCCACCCTGATCTGCTTGGCCACATCTCAGACAGAACTATGGTCAGCTACCCAGAACACCTTCAACGTAATAGAAAACTGGCTTTCATAGTTGTCTGATCTTCAATCCTAAAAAACAAAACTTACTTTTCTCACCAACTCGTAGGCCTACTGCATTTACCTTTACCATAAAATCCAATAATGGCACTATAATCTCCCCAGACACCTCTACAAAACTACTAGGTATAGATTATCTTAAATTCTACCTCATGTTAAGCAAAACCATCAAAAAAAAAACTAGGGTGGGGCGTGGCCAAGGATGAACACAGGATAGCAGCAGATTTCTTCAGCTCCACCAATTTCATTACACTGACAGGAATTAATTACTTAAAAATTTAATTTTTGAAGTAATTTTCTTTCTAAATATATTTGTTTTATATAGTTCTTGAACTACATCTAAAAAAGAAAGGAAATTTTAACAATATTCCTGTCAGAAATCACTTTGGAAATTTTCCTGTCAGTTTATCAGTCTGAAATGAGTTCCAGTAAGACAAATTCTCAAGACTCCAGCATCAAGAAAGAACTTCAGTTTCTGATAACTATAATCCAGCAACTTACTGCTAAGATGGATAAAATGGATACTAAAATAGATACCTTCATAGAAAAAACTATGAAACAAATAGACTTGTTACATATAGACCTGCAACAACAGAAGATCCAGATGACAGGCATAGAAGAAGCTGTGAATGACATGGAAAATAGAATCCAAGAAGAGGAAATCAACATTGAGTTTCTGCTGAAACAAAATACACATTTACAAACAAAGCTGGATGACCTGGAAAATAGATCTAGGCACAATAACATTAGGATTTTTGGACTGCCAGAAAATATTAAAGGTAACAGTATTACTTCTTTTTTAACATGGCTCCCTAAAACTTTAGACTTACCAGAAGCATTCTCTTTTGGTATCGAAAGAGCACATAGATCTATAGCCAATACTAACCAACAAAAACTATCCTAGATCAGTTATAGATTTCTATCATCTTTTGATAAAGAGATGGTTCTTAAATCTGCTTGGGCTAAAGCTCCTGTTAAGATTAATGAGACAACTGTGCGTTTTGACAATGACTATTCTTCCTTGGTAATAGCCAAAAGAAAAGTTTTTCTGCCACTAATAAGGGAGCTTAAAAAAGCACAGTTTAAAACATACCTTCTGTTTCCTGTCAAGCTAAAAATCTTCCTTCCTGATGGTCCTAAAATTTTTGATGACTTAGACTCTGCTTTACTGTTTATCAAAAAAAAATAAGATTTTGGATAAAATAGAGGAAATGGAATGGACTATGGGCTAGTCCTTCATTAAGAGACTGGCAACTGAAACTTCGTGGAAGACGTCAGAGAAGATGAAGAGACTAAAAAACAAATGATTTGCTCGGTTTTTTTTTCTTTTTTTTTCTCTCATCATTTTACTTCATTATTAATCTTTTTAAATATAGTTCCTGCATTTCCAGAAAGCCACAAATATTCTGAAAAAAAATTAATCAAAGTTATTCTCTGTGTGCAAAGAAATGTTTTGTTTCATAACCAGTCAAAATATCTGAGGAACTAATAAGCTATTATTCAATTTGTTTCTCTTTCTGAAAAAGAGAAGTAAGGTCAGTAATTTGATACATTTTTTTTCTTCTCTTTTTTTCTCCTTTTCTTCTTTTCTTTGTTTAACCAATGACATTCTAAGGGTGGGGGAGGGCAGGGAGAGAAGAGTAATGAAAATATGATAAATGGAATAACATTTATTCCTTGTAAAAAGTTTATATGTTCTTCAAATGCTATTCCTAATTATACTTTCTTGATTATACTGCTTATGCTTGTTTGTAAATATTCTGTCATGCTTTAACTAATAATTAGAACTATAATAAGGTTTTATTTTTAACTCTAATATAAACAGTAAGTAATATTCCATTGTATATACTTCTTATAGCTTTCGCTTACATTTTTTATTTCTGCTTTACACTCATTTTCTACTCTTTCTTTTCTTTATTCTCTTTATTTTTTTTTCATATTAATATATAGAAATGCTTTTGATCATATAGACACAGTAAATAATAAGATTTGCATAAAAATTGAGTTGGGACAAAAATATTGAGTTTTATTACTTAATAACTCTGGGCTTAATTTCACTTACATAGAGGCTGTAATAACCTGTAAAATACATCGCAAAGGTTTTGTCATGTTTTGATGCATTTACACTGCTAAATGAATGTTTGTCACTAGTTTTTAACAAGTTTCCCGCCAAAATGTTAAGGGAGACAATCTGGGATGTGTGCTACCTCATGAACAGTGTCCTCAAGTTGTTTTAAAAGCTTCAACTCAGAATTCTCAGAGAAGATGAAAGCAGTCAATCTGACCTTTGACCCAGATATCACACTGACACATTGCAGATTCAGGAAGAACACTCTACCAGGAAGTAGAACTGATGCAAATGCGACTATGTGAAGGAAAATGAACTCTTTAACATTTAAATGTGAGTTATTTTATATAAATTACTTAAATATCTATGTTATAATTCATAAAATGTCAGTTATAATGATTTTAAATGATGCAGTTTCTTGTAGTAAGTAAATGTCTTATTTTAGAAGGCATAGAAAATGAAACATTTTTTCAAGTGTTTTTGAAAATCTACTTGACTGCAGCATACTAATCTGTGTTAAAAACTTATGTTCCAAACATATACATTACTATAACTCATTTAATTCATCTGACTGACAAGCATAAATAACTTTATAACTCTATTCTGGAAGAAATTGTCATGTGATATATTTTAAAGCAGTAGTATAGACATACAAAATACAGATGGCTTTTTTATAATAATGCAAGTGTTTCTGAGAATTTGCATAACTATGCAGTATGATTTATAACAATTTCTATAAATATAATATTTTATTCTATTGACAATAATGAGTATGAGTAAAATGCTCATATACAAGCAATTCAAGGGGTTTTTTTTGGAAGCTGTTGACTGCATTTACATGACAGAAAATAGATGCATCTTAATATATGTAATGTCTGAACCATATTAGCCAAAGTTTTTGATTTAAATGAATGTTAGAACTTATTTTTACATACTTTGAATAAATTAATATGTAAATATGCCTTTTTTTTCTCTCTTTCACTCTCTCTCCCTCTTTCACATCTTTTATTTCTCTCTCCTCTTGGTTCCTAATATCAAGATTATTTGAATGCTATTTGAATACAAGTGCATTATATTACATAGATTTATATAGTAGTATGAATAGTTTTAAAAAAAAAAAAAAAAGTTTATTTTAGTTTATATGATGCTGTTTTATCAAATGTGTAGTCTTGTCTTGCTATATAATTGAATTGAAAGCTGTTAATTTAAGTTAAATATAACCAGTATTAAATTGATAAGGTGGTAGCTGAGGTACTGCTGCTTAGGGTAGGGGGTTAACTTGAGTGGTAAATACTACTCCAAGTTGGAGTTTTTAACTCCAGGCTGGATGCAAGGTTTAATCCTTACATTATTTTCACTTGTTCATTGTTATATGTATATAGTTTTGACATCCACAATATATTTTGTACACTCATTGTCACTACAAACAAAATTGAATCCTATACAAAATCCCATAAGAGATTCAATAAATACAGCTATATTTAAAGGTACACCTAAAGGAGGAGATGTAACATTACTTATGTTATTTGTTATTTTGATCATAAGATTCTTAAGTTTTAAAAATGCCAAATGACATCTTTAAAAGGAATTTCTTTAAACATTAATGGATTGAATAATCCGTGTAAAAGGGCAAGCCTAATAAGATACATTAATTTACATAAGGCCAATTTAGTCTTCCTGCAAGAAACCCATCTCTTGAAAAAAGATATTGATAAACTAGCCACAAACATACAGTATTGGTTAGTTCAGAGCACACTCAGAAAAGGAGTGGCTATTTTATGGAATAAAAGTATGCCCATTCCTAAAACCATTAAGTCTTATCAGGATGACAAAGGAATGTTTTGTATGGTTACAATACAAATTAATGGGAAGACTTGCACTTTAATGTATATTGGATACCTGGAATTGGTATTAATACAGTGAAACAATCTTGATAAGATCATATCATTCTCTATAGGAGATATTATTTTAGCTGGTGACTTTAATTGTATACTACATGAAAGTGATACTACCACTATAGGGAAAAGAAGAATTACATCTAATGCAAAACATTTAAATGACTTTGCTAATTCTTATCATTTGAATGATATTAATAATCAGATAGATTCAAAATCATTATGGTAATGATTTTGAATCTAACAGATACAAAACTTATTCAAAAATAGATAGGGTCTTTATTTCTAATCAGATGGTAACAGATTTAATTAATTCCAAAATCATTTCATGTCCTATATCTGATCATAATTCAATTGTTTTTGAATTCATGATAAAAAATACTCATAATGTTCAGATCAAAAGGATACCAGCATACTTAACTCAACTAAAAGACTATAAAGAATATATACTTTCAGAAGTAAAACATTTTTTAGACACAAATAATACTCCTCCATTGTCTATGTTTGGGATGCCTTAAAATCATATCTATATGGACAAAGTATCAGATGGTATAATAATAAAAGAAAATCTTGGGATAAGGAATTGTTAGATATTCAAAGTAAATTAGACTTATAAACATAATAAAGAAAATATTATGGACAAGAAAGTTATTGAAGAAATAAACAAACTAAATGAGAAATACAAAGAAATTTTAACTCAAAGTTAAAATAACTTTAGAGAAATACAAGTTTTTGTCTTATTCAATAAGCCTCAAATACTTACATAAACTTAAAAAAAACAAAAAGGTTGAATAAACAAAACCATATCAGAGAAATCTTTTCTCTAAGGAAAAAGAATGTTTCTAGTATACCAGAAATACTAGATGAATTTAGAAATCACTTTCACAAAATTAACCATAATAACATTAACATGGAACCTAAAGATAAAATAAAGGAGTTTATAACCACACACATGAATAAAAAGCTTAATAAACAGATTAAACTATTGGACAAAAGTATTTCATATACAGAGGTTATTACACAAATAAATAAGCTTAAATCACACAAAGCACCGGGTAATGATGGTATTATACCAGAGATATATAAAATCCTTTCTAAAGGTACATATTCATTAATACATAAGGTTTTTATTTTGGCCCAAACTGAGTTAATAACCCCCCCCCCATCTTGGCAATATACATTTATTTCGCCAATTTTAAAACCTAATAAAGATCCAACTAGATGTACTTCATATCGGCCCATCTCATTACTTAATGTTGATTATAAAATGTTTAGGAGTATTTTTGCTGATAGATTGAAGACAATCATCCCCGGCATTATAGATATAGATCAGACAGGCTTCATTGTAAATAGAAATACTTTTGATAATATAAGAAGAACTTTAACATGAATTGATTTTGCAAATAGGAAAAAGAAAGATGTAACACTTAGTCTTGATACAAGTTCAGCATTTGATTCAGTAAGTTGGGACTGTTTACCTTACTGAAGTGCACAAACTTCTCAGATGCATTTGTAAATCTAATTGAGCATTTATACAAAGGAACATTGGCTTATATTAAGGTAGGAACATATGTTTCACAAAAAATACCCATTTTTAAAGGTACAAAACAAGGATGTCCACTTTCTCCACTATTATTCACTTTAGTAATGGAGCCTTGGGCTAATTTGATCAGAAACAGTACTGACAGAGGGTTTTGAAATAGATGAAAATACAACATCCAAAATTCAACTTTTTGCAGATGATGTTCTAATTACATCAGCAGGATCTAATTCTTCTATGCAGTCTCTATTTGATAAAATGATGAATTTTAAAAGTATTTCTGGTTTAATATTCAATGAAGAAAAAACTAAAATACTACCTATATATACACGAAAAAATATTCTCATTACTGATTTTACTAAATATGTACCCAATTCAGGTCAGAACTTATTTAGGTATAATACTATCTAAAGATATTAAATCTATTATATACAATAATTATACCTGTTTTCTTAATATAGAAAATCTTTAATACCTGGAATAATATGTTTTTTTACTATGGAGGAGAGACTTACAATTATTAAAATGATAATATTCCCCAAGATTTTATACTTAATACAATCAATAATACTTCCACCTACAAAAATAATCAAGAAACTGAATACACTAATGTTAAATTTCCTATGGGCACCTAATAGACCTAGGATTGCATTAAAGAAACATACTAATAGCTGGTCTCAAGGGGGTATTTCTTTTCCAGACTTTAATTTATATAATATCTCTTCTATTTTAAAAGTTATTACTTTATTAATAGATCAGTCATATGTCGCAAAATGGAAAGATTATTGGGAGCTAATTAGTATGCACTTCATGAAAATCTCCTTAACACATAAAAATATGATTGTAAATAACTCCATGTTATGGTTACTAAAGGAATTTTGTACTTCACCTATTACACCTAAACATATGGTTTGTTACCCATTAAATATTATTATTAGCTATCGTAACTTTATATTCATGCACCCTAAGTATAGGGAATGGAATTTTATTATATTCCCTATAATGTATACTCAGAGTATGCTTTTGTCATCTACTTCTGAAGGAATTCATTTAGCTATAGATAATGATCTAAAGTACTGGTATCAGTTGATATCTGATAATAAAGTTAAAAATCTAGATTTCTTAAAACAAGAATTTGATCTAAGAAACTTGCTGGTTAGAGGTTCAGACCTTTAGACAACATCTCATTAATAAAATAGATCTAATGTCTATAACAGTTAAAGAATCTATTCCAACACTGATTGATTACTTGATATTAAATTTACAACATAAAGTTTCTGATAAAGGTAAACTTTCATACATACATAAAATTATCAAACAAGAAACTTTTTACAGTGTAGATACATACTGGAATTATTTCACTTCTATTAATGGGGACCCACCAAATCAACAAGATAAACAATATATATTGGAATCTGCCTATAGACCTACGTCTTCCATTGTCTGGAGACTTTATACATGGAAATTTTTACATAGATCTTTTTATACACCTTTGATGAATAAAATAAATAATAAAGATAATCTATGCAAGAGATGTAATGTAGAAATTAATGCTGACTGGGCTCATTATGTTTTATGACTGTATAAAATTGAAAGAATACTGGAAGTCAATTAATGAATTTTTGCAGGCTCTTTTTACAGATAATTTCATTATTTCTAAATCTCTTATATTATTCAACACACCTGTACCTCAAAGTGTTAAAAATGTTAAGCTTCCCTTGTTATGGTCTATTCTAGCAGTGGCTAGGAAAATAACCAGAAAATTGATTTCAGATACACCTCCTTCGTTCAATGAATTTAAAAATGTTATGAATATAGTGTGCCATATGGAAATAAACACAATTAGGTCAAGAACAACTAGAAAAACATCTTATTATATTGTATGGGATAATTTGCAAAATTTGTTAAAAAATCCTAATTTCAATAGCATGGTATTTTAGTTTAATTAATTGATCTGATTGTAGTGGATGTCTTTGTAAATAATTTAGCTGTTTTGTTGAATGTTATAATCATATCTATTTTTAATTACTTTTATAAAATTATGATATTTCTCTTGTATGTTAAAACAATAAACCTGTTTTGAAAAAAAAAAAAAAATAGGGTCACTTTACAGGATAAAAGCCTTCTTAACCCCACCTGCTAGAATTTCCATAGCTCACTCTCACCTACTTTCAACTCTTCTGTACGCATCCCCTTTAAACAAACTATCTGCTACAACCACATTGCCAGATTTGCCACTGGTCTGCTGTCTAGGACACCACTGTATCAATCTAAACCAGCTTGGGTGGCTACAACTGCCCAGCTTGATCCAGTGTAACCAATTTATTATGGCATATAAAATCCTTTACAATCCGGACAATACTCTTGCACTAAACAACATCACCCCCTATAACAACTCAGACTGCTAGTTCAGATCAAAACTGAAAACTCAGCCGGTGACTCTTTGCCAACTCTGCAAGTAGATCCTGGAACTCCCTCCCAGCTGATATTACTTTATTTACTACAGAGTCAATTTAAGATGAGACTAGCAATATTTGACACTAAACTTGCTATGTCAATGTATCAAACCAGACCAACTCTCCTCTACTGTGAGTTGACTACAATTTAGCTTAGTTGTGTTACTTAATCCT
>NC_056744.1:865690142-865711810 GCF_019279795.1 Protopterus annectens
TTGGTTGGTTTTAAATTTATTTACAATTAAATGATTGGTTTTAATCAAGTAACTAATTTATGAAGGGTATAAATATGTGACTGATTTAATTCATTATGCATCTGATGAAGTCATTTGGGTGGTTAAGACGAAAACGTACTGTAAAAAATAAAGACGTTAATGTGTTTTTAACCTGGATTACATTGTCTCCAGCCTGTTTTTGGACATGTTTTTAAGTTTGGACTAAAAAGTTTTTCCAGTCCGTCTCAGACGTCAACTTCTTTTTTGATTTTCATTTGTTTGGTTATTGCTGGTAGTTGCCTGTCTTTGGTTATTTTAATCTGAATAGTTACTTAAAGCTTCTTCTGTTTTTCCAACCTTTTTATTTGAGCTGATATAAATTACTTGAAGCCATTTCTTGTACAAAACCTCAATCTTGAACTACTTTTTGCCAACTAGCTGCAGGGTTCTTCAAAAGAGTTTCCTCTTCACCTTTTTTGTTGATTTTCTTTCACGTTCTCAAAATTGTTTCTTTGCTAGCTTCCAGGCAATGTACCTACTAGTCAGAACGGAATTTTAAGTGACAGTTTCACTGGCCCTTTTTTCTCAGTTTCTGTTTTCATACTGGGATATCTGAAATTAAGCTGTTGCTGTGTGCAGCCATCCTGAGAGTCCCTATCTGAACACAATTGAAAAGTTGCCTTTGGATCAAATACCTTGTATTATCTCAACTCCCATACAATACTCACGGCTACCTAGTTGCAACACAAGTGTTGAATTCATTTCACAGTATTTCAAAAATCCATGTGAGAAGGGTGAGGTGCAGAGCTGTAGTAACTACAGAGGATCAGTCACAGCATGAAGTTATGGGAAAGAGTAGTGGAAGCTAGGTTAAGAAAGGACGTGATAATTAGTGATCAGCAGTATGGTTTCATGCCGGGAAACAGCACTACAGATGCGATGTTTGCTCTGAGAGTGTTGATTGAGAAGTACGGAGAAGGTCAGGAAGAGTTGCATTATGTTTTTGTAGACTTAGAGAAAGCATATCACAGGGTGCCTAGAGAGGAGTCGTGGTATTGTTATGAGGAAGTCAGGAGTGTCAGATGTAAGAGTGGTACAGGATATGTACGAGGGTAGTGTGACAGCAGGAAGGTCTGCGGTGGGAGTGACGGATGCGTTTAAGGTGGAGGTGGGGTTACATCAAGGATCAGCTCTGAGCTCTTTTTTAATTTGCAATGGTGGACAGGTTGACAGACGAGATCAGACATGAGTCCCTGTGGAATATGATGCTTGCAGATGACATTGTGATCTGTAGTGAGAGTAGGGAACAGGTGGAGAACAGTACAGTTTTGTACCTACCATAAATGTAGATGTCCGATAGATATGCAACTGCAGTCATAACATATGGGTTGTCCTGCCTCAGGCAGCCCTCGGTCGGCCGGATTCCAAAGTCTGGGTCCGACGTCGGCTGATGTCGCATTTCTCTCAGACGTCAGAGCGGCTGGAGTACATAAGCATCAGCCGACGCCATTTTCTTCAGTGTTTCTTGCCCCAGATGCCAGGTGCCCTCCAAGGAAGGCTGTAATCAAATTGGAAGACAAAAACAGGATTACAGACAAATAAGTAAGTAAGCAATAAACAGATGCACCATAACAGATATCCCCAGCTAAGAGAAACAGGGATAGGAGTGGACCCTAGGCATAGAGGGGTATGGAGGGAGGGAAAATCCGACTGCAGTTGCATATCTATCGGACATCTACATTTATGGTAGGTACAAAACTGTACTATGTCCTTCAAGAATGCAACTGCAGTCATAACATATGGGTAGAATACCATAGCTTAGCTGGGGGAGGAGGAATGCTCTAGGAAAAAGATGGTGTGGCACTCAAACCCTGCAGGACTGCCGAAGCAAAGCCTGCTCTGGATCTGGAGTATAGAGGGAGATTGTAGTGTTTGGAGAATGTATGCACGGAGCTCCATGTAGCAGCTTCTAGAATGTCCTTTGTAGGCACCCCTCTTAAAAAAGCTGTAGAGGTGGCTGTAGCTCTGGTGGAATGCGGTCTGACATTGGCAGGAACAGTCTTCCCATGAAAGGAATAACAGAATCTGATGCAATGTCCAATCCATTTTGAAATAGTCCGTTTTGAAATTGCTTTTCCTTGGACTGCAGGGGCGTAAGCTACAAAAAGTTGTTCAGACTTCCTACTGGTCTTGGTTCTGTCCAGGTAGTATCAAAGTGGTCTGTGAATGTCCAAGGTATGAAACAGTCTTTCCCCTTTGTTCTCAAGATTGGGGAAGAAAGCAGGCAGATGAATAGCTTGATTTAAAGAAACCCTAGATACCACCTTTGGCATAAAGGTAGGGTTGGTCCTTAATGAGACCCTGTCTCTGTGAAAGATTATGAACGGTGGTATTGCCATTAGGGCCTGTAGTTCCGAAACCCTTCTTGCTGAGGTAATTGCCAACAGGAAGGCTGTCTTCCATGAGAGAAATTTTAAGTCGACTGAAGCTGCTGGCTCAAATGGAGGGAGAGTCAGTTTTTCTAGGACAAAGTTGAGGTCCCAGGCTGGCACTGGAGCCTTTCTTGGTGGCTTAATGTTCTTGATTTCCCTGAGGAATTGCCTTAGCAAAGGATGTGAAAAGACAGGCGGATCAGTGTTATATCTAGCTGAAATAGCTGAAGCATGCATCTTTATGGAAGAATATGAGAGTCCATTCTGTAGCATATCTGCCAAATATTCCAGGATGAGTGGGATGTTCAGTAATGACGCATCATGTTCCCTTGCTGGTATTCCAAATGCTGAATCTCTTCCATTTTGCCAAGTAAACCTTTCTGGTGGATGGTCTTCGAGCCTGTTAATATCCGCTGAACTTCCTTGGAGAGAGATAGATTGAGGTTATTCATGGGATCTCCCAGGCTGTTAGCTGCAGTGTCTGAAGGTTTGGATGCACTGTTTTGAAGTTGTGTTGAGTCAAAAGTAGGGGCCATTGGGGAAGGGCCCACTTCTTGGTGTGGCATATGCTCCGTAGTAGTGGATACCAGTGTTGTCTTGGCCAGTCTGGAGCTATTAGGATCCCCTTGGGTCTCTCTGCTTTGATCTTTAGTAATACTGAGGTCATCAGTGGCAGAGGTGGGAATGCATAGATTTTTAGGAAGTTCCAGTTGAATGAGAGCATCTATTTTCCAAGCTTGTGGATGATATGTCCTTGAGCAGAATTTTTGTAGATGATGGTTGAGATGAGAGGCAAATAGGTCTACCTCTGGCCTGCCCCATGTCGAAGTGAGTTGTGTGAAGATCTTCGGATGTAACCTCCACTCGTGTGGATCTGTGAAATTCCTGCTTAGGCTGTCCGCCAGCACATTGTCTGCCTGGAACAAACTGGGATTGTAACTATGTTTAGGCTCAGTGATTTTTCCCAAAGATTCATTGTCAGTCTGCAAAGGGGGTAAGAATGGGTGCCCCCTTGCTTGTTTATATACCACACAGTGGTGTTGTCTGTCCGTATCAGTAAATGGCCTTGCTGAAGTTGTTGTCGAAAGGCCTCGATGGCATGCATTACTGCCAGCATTTCCTTTTGGTTTATATGCAGATGTGTTTCCTTTGGAGACCATTGTCCTTGTATACATCTGCCTTCCATGTGCGCCCCCCATCCAAGGTCTGAGGCGTCTGTGGTCATGGTCTGTTATCTGTGTTTTTTTGAATGACATACCTGTGTTTGCCTGGCTTACCGAGGCCCACCATAAGAATTCCTTTTGTAGGCATGGAATGAGCGGTATGGTTGTCTCTAAGTTGCTGCTGTGCTGAGACCATAGGCTTTTTAGGTACCATTGAAGCTTTCTCATGTGTAGTCTTGCTAATGGAACCAGGAGAATGCAGGATGCCATGTAACCCAGGGCCTGTAGGAATCTCCTTGCAGTCATCTGGGTGAGTTTTGCCAAACCTTTGAAATAATGAGTTAACTTCTCTTGCTTGTCTTCTGTCAGGTAAGCCATTTGAGAGGCTGTGTCTAGTTTGGCTCCTAAGAAGGTTATTTGCTGGGATGGTTGAAGTCTTGACTTTTGGAAGTTGACTGTGTATCCCAGAGCCTGAAGTAATCGTATGACATAGTTCAAGTTTTTTGTCAACATCAATTTGTCGTCCGCTTGTATGAGGCAGTCGTCCAGGTACGGGTAAATTTGGATCCCTTGGAGCCTGCAATGAGCAATTACTGAAGCCAGGCATTTTGTGAATACTCTGGGTGCAGTAGATAAGCCAAATGGCAATGCTGAGAATTGATAATGCTCTGGCCCTGCAAGAAATCTGAGGTATCTTCTGCAACTGTGTCTGATAGGGACATGCAGGTATGCCTCCTTGAGGTCCAGAGTAATCAGCCAAGACCCCTTGCCCAGCATGGGAAGGAGTTGCTGTAGAGTCAGCATTTTGAACTTTGGTACTATGAGAAAGGTGTTTAATGCGGACAAATCCAGTATTGGTCTCCATTGAGTTTTTCTTGGAACAAGGAACAGTCTTGAGTAAAACCCCTGGCCTTGTTCTTGTTGTGGAACTCTTTCTATTGCTTTTATCCGAGCCAGCAGAGAAATTTGCTTGATAGCCTCTGCCCTCTGGTTTTGTGGTAGGTTTGCCATGCCTTGTTTTCTTGGTAAGGTATGAAAATGGAAC
Organism: Protopterus annectens; assembly: GCF_019279795.1. Classification (NCBI taxonomy): domain Eukaryota; kingdom Metazoa; phylum Chordata; order Ceratodontiformes; family Protopteridae; genus Protopterus; species Protopterus annectens. Next base: position 865,694,783 of record NC_056744.1, read on the forward strand.
CTGTAACCTTGGTCTATAATGTCCAAAATCCATTTGTCCTTTGTCAATCTGTGCCAATTGTCTGAAAACAGAGATAATTTTCCGCCCAAGGGAGCTTCTATTTGTTCCTTGGTAGGCGGAAGTAGAGGAAAGTCACTGAGATTGTGGCTGTGGCAGGGGAAACCCCTGTGTCACTTCTTTGGTTTGCTGGCTGCCACTGTCGTCCTCTGTAAGGACCTCTGTATTGTCCTCTTCCTCGGCCACGTCTGTTTTTACCCCTTTGAAATTTTTCAGGATTAGGAAAGGACCAGTTTTTTGAAGGCCAATTCCTACTGAATCTGGGGGGCTGAACCTGGAGGAAATCTTTAACTGTCTGAACTGATTTTGCTTTTTCCTCGATGGACTTTAACACATCTTTAGCATTAGCACCAAAAAGCTTGTTCTTTTCCAAGGGTGCATCCAGAAGTTTTGCCTTAACATGATCTGGTAGAGGTTGTTCTTTTAACCATGCGTGTCTACGAATGACTGCCCCTGTCATAGCTGCCCTACATGAAGCTTCCAGTGCATCATATCCACACTGCAGGAAGTGATTGCTGACTTGCTGAGAGTTATGTACAGCTTCCTGCAAAGACTTCCTGTCTAAAGGATCAGGAGAGGCCAATGTTTTCTGTAAATCTTCTAACAGGAAATCCTGATATTGCAACATATGAAAAAGGCAATTCAAAGCTCTCATAGATAAAGTAGTGGAGGTGTAGACCTTTTTCCCCCCATCTCTCTAATGACCTAGCTTCCCTGTTGGAAGGCAAGGGATTTTTAGAGGTGGAAGCTGAAACACCTTTAGGTCCCTGAGAATTTCCAAATCAACAGTATGGGCCCTGAATAAATGGGAATGTGTTTCTGAGACCCTGTAATACCTGTCTGGCTTGGCTGGAGCAGGAGGAAGAGAATCAGGGGTAACACTGGAGTCAGAATATAAATCATCCAAAACATCTAGCACAGGAGGGATAGCTAAGGGCCTGTGCTGGGGCTTAAGAAAAGTTCGAAGGCGCTTTCTGGAATCAATATATTCCTGGCCTTGCCACTTGAAATGTTCCCTCATGGTATGCAGAACTTCCCCAAAAGAAATATCCTCAGGAGGGGAGGCCGAGGGGATGGAATCCTCTGCATCCGAGTCCTCATAGGTCTGGAAGAGCTCTTCCTGGCCATCGGAGTGGACAGAGTCCTCAGAATCTTCATCTGAAGGGATAGGGTCAGAGGGTTCAACCCGGGGCCTCTTATCAGAAGGAGGCTGGGATCCTCTCAGGATGGGCCTGTGAACCTCTAATCATAGAAATTAAGTCTGCGGCCATAGTCATGATTTGTGTCTCTGGAGTAGGCTGAGGTAAGGCTTTAGCAGTAAGGTGCTTGGTCTTGCTGGCTGCCTTAGCCCGAGTGTAGGCCTTAATAGACATGGCCATAGGAGGCCTGGCAGCTCCACGTGCAGGAGTGACCTTATCTACAGCAATGGTCTCGGGCATTTCCTCGGTTTCAGTATCCGGAGGAAAATCTATAACTGGCGGAGTGGTATCCGGTATCGGAGTCGTCGGTAATGCGGTGTCTTCGGTTCGGAGCAGTGGAATAACAGTCTCAGGAGGAACCGGAGCACTTGCGGTAGGTTTTGGCGTGGAGTCGGTGGTAGACGCGGGCCGAGGATGTCGGACACGGTCTTTTCGTTTCTTGGGAGTTTGCGATGTAAGTTCCGACGGCATTGTATAAGCAAATTTTTCGCCGAAAAAATTCAGCGAACTCCGCTCGGCGCCTAAGAGTGCGCTTATTGAAGCGAGCACAGGCAACACAGGCCGAGACATCGTGGTCTGGGCCAAGGCAAGGAAGACAGTAAGAGTGGAAATCCTTATGAGGTATTTGTTTACCACAAGACAATTGTTAACTTTTTCAGTAATTTCTGACATCGGCTGAGGCAAGAAAAGGTCCCCAATGGGGTACTTAGCTTTTTTGATGACTTCGGAATCTAAGAATACAGGAGCTGACCGACCGGCACTTGCGAACTGCTTCTGCTTCGGGCACCGCGCGGCAAGAAAGACTGAAGAAAATGGCATCGGCTGATGCTTATGTACTCCAGCCGCTCTGACGTTGGAGAGAAATGCAACATCCGCCAACGTCAGACCCAGACTTTGGAATCCTGCCGACCGAGGGCTGCCTGAGGCAGGACAACCCATATGTTATGACTGCAGCTGCATTCATGAAGGACATCTGGAGAGATGGAGATATGCTCTAGAGAGAAGAGGAATGAAGGTAAGCAGGACTAAGACAGAATATGTGTGTGTGAATGAGGGGGAGGATAGAGGAACGGTGAGGTTGCATGGAGTAGAGGTGGCATCTTGGGATCAATAGTTCAGAGCAACGGTGAATGTGGAAGAGAGGTGAAGAGAGTACAGGCAGGATGGAGAAGAGTGCCAGGAGTGATTTGTGACAGACTAGTACCAGTAAGACTGAAAAGGAAGGTATACAAAGAGGGTAGTGAGACCAGCTATGTTATATGGGTTGGAGACAGTGGCACTGACAAAAAGGCAGGAGTTTGAGCTGGATGTGGCAGGAGTTAAAGATGTTAAGATTTGCACTGGGTGTGATGAGGGTGGACAGGATTAGGAATAAGTATATTAGAGGGTCAGCCCAGGTTGGAAGGTTTGGAGACAAAGCCAGAGAGGCAAGATTATGTTGGTTTGGACATGTGCTGAAGAGGGATGCAGAGTATATTGGGAAAAAGATGCTAAGGATGAAGCTACCAGGTAAGAGGAAAAGAGGGAAGGCCTAAGGTAAGGTTTATGGATGTGGTGAGAGGACATGCAGGTGGTTGGTGTGACAGAGCAAGATGCAGAGGACAGGAAGAAACGGAAACAGATGATCTACTGTGGCGATCCCTAACGGGTACAGCCGAAAGACGATGTGGACAAATGGATTAAAATTTCAAGATGTATCATTACTCTCAGCCTATACACACTTTCAGAAAAACATTTTTTTGCAAGGGGGTAAATCTCTTGCACCCCCCCCCCCCCCACAACAGACCTTCAAATGAAATACAAATCCAAAAGAAAACTTCCAGCAGAAAAGTTTAAATTTGGACAAGACCAGCAGCAAAAACTAAGCCCAAGGAAAAAAGCAGACCACATTTATAATCTACACTTGGTGGCCACTTCAGTGTAATATCAAACAGCCTCTTCACTACAACAAAATGAACCAATGATAGTGTTGGATTTATACATGGGCAGAAATGACATCACTCATACAATCAATTGCTAAAATAAGTGTGCGTATATATATATATATATATATATATCAATCAGTGGGGAAAAATGGACCTCTGCTGCCGTGTACTACGTATTCTTGTTTAAATAGATTATCATTGGCATTTGAGGTCTGGATATTGTGTCTAAAAAAAAAAGTGTTTTCAGATCAATGTTTTTACCCAGTTTAAAAAAATAGCAAAATACACACATGATTTTTAGCAATATTCATTTGCAGTAATGGCAGTCACACAAGCAGCACTTAACAGATTGGCCTCATACTGAGACACTGGAATACATGTAACTAGTTTCATGCAATGGAGCACATGCAACTAGTTTCATGAGCATTTCAAAATGGATTTTCTTGTTCGTAGCTCCATTCTCAGGTTACACCTTGTTCCAATATTAACCTAGCTTAAACAATTAGGAATAAGAAGACTGCATCAGTTTTAGCAATCTCTACAGTGCCTTATCTTAGGTTTGGCATGTGCACAGCTGCTTGGACTTTCAGTACCATGCTTCAGTCTGAGCTGTTAGAATATAACCAATACATTTCTAGATAGGAATGCTTCGCATAGTTAACTTTAAACCAGTGTTTTAATTAGCTCAACTGATGTAACATTCTTTTGTCGTGCCCTTTTTGTGTCCATCTACATGTTTAATACACTACTAAGTGTTGAAATGTTAAGATGTACACGGTAGAGGAAGTTCAGCCTTGGTACGTTTTCAAAATGAAGCTTCTCTTGAAAAAGATTCTATTACATTATCTGCAAACCGCATATGCTAGCTCATTAAAAGTAAAGCTATACGCCCCATACCAAGCAATAAAAAAGAAACTTTCATAATTAAAATCACCTGCATTAAAAGTGAGAAGTTAAAATGAAAAAGGTACCAAGCAAAGCATGGAGATTCTGAAACTTATCTGGCAAAAGATCACCAGGAGAAACTGTCTATTTTTCTCTGTAAAGATAAAATGGTGATACCACATCTTGGGCACTGTGTGAACTTCTGAAAAAATAGTTTCTGCAAAGATAGACAAAATGAAGTTGCACAGGTCTATGCCAGGAAACATGAAGCTAAACCAAAGGATCTTGATACATATACTCAGAAAAGGTGGAAAAACTACAGGATGCTTCCAAGAAAGTACCTTTCAGAAAGAAGTTTAAGAACTGGGTTATGCATCTGAAAGACAAAAGACAAGTTAGTGGGATGTCAAATTTTTGACAGTCTTCCTGGAATAGTTTTAGAATCAGCAAATACATGGGACATGATTTTAACAAGTTATAGCAAGGAGTGGCATACTAGCAAGAAACTAGCTCATCTGTCAGGAAGAAAAATGGCCTGTGATATTTGTTTCCATTATTTTTCTCTTATCGTCTTTGTGAAGGGGAAAGGTGGTCAAAAGAGGTGAAAGTAGCTTTGCTTATATCTTGCCTTCCAGAATCTAGTCCCTTTTGTTTGAGGTAATGTTACTCGTACTCATCTACCTTAAGTCAGTTTGGAGCAGTTAAATCAGTTACCATGCTTTTTTCCCCTACAAAGATAAGCAACCCAATTATCAGGATTATTTTTAAAAACCTCTCGCATCAAATCCCAGCAAGATGTCTATGTCAGTGTCTAGAGAAAGACAAAGCATGATATTTTTACTGCAGTCTCTTACTTGTGCCATAATTACTTGCAGATAAACTGTTTACAAGTTAACATGCTATGTATAAGTGTTACTGTTATGGAAGATTATGCCTCATGCTTATTCTTCACAAAATGGCATAAAGATTGAAGGTTCTCTTTATTCTTGGAAACCTATCTAAAAAAAATTTATGGAGAAAATGAATTTGTGAAAAAATGCTCTCTTGGGTAATTGTAGTTAAGTGAAATCAGGTTTTTGAGCCCATAGCACGTTGGGACATGGATGCGACTTTGAAAATACCCTCAGAGGGTCCAAAAGAGTGGACAGTTACAGACACCGTATCCATCTGCCCAGTTATCACTATCACAATACCGGAGCTGTAAATTTTGAACGTGTGACTGGACAAAAGCAAGGGGGTACTGTGGGAAAAGGCTGACAAACCTTTCCTCTGTTATTGCACAACAAAAATCCCTACCCTTACCTCCCTGAACAGTGTGTTAATTGCTGTAATTATTTTTCTTTACTGAATTACTAGGATCCAGGAGTTACAAGGGATTTAATAGGGAAAATGGGAACAAAGTTAAGCATGCAGGATCAAATCCCTGTAAAGGGAACATCTGCATATTTTATCATAATTATGGAAAGGAAGGTTGTAAGTATTTGAATGAGTGGTTTCAGCTTACTAAAAATTGCCCTGGTGAAGTATTTCCATTAAATGAAATGAATCTTACGATAATAAATTAGAGAATTTGAAGGATATTTTGAAGAATAAAAAAACAAGGCAAGTGGAGAACAATGGGCAGTTTTTTTTTACTCTTGGTATACTGAAGTTCTTAAAAGGAAGCAGCAGGGGATTACAGCATACTAATAAGTTGCTACAATAGAGGGATTTCTTTATCCTGTCTTAGCAGGATTGTAAGTAGCTATGGCTGGCCAAAGAGGTTTCAAAAAGAGGACGATAATCTTCTAGTAGCTACTGCACCTCCACCTCCGTATGTACAGCAACAGGTCGCTCCTGTACAAGATTCTGCTGTTTCTCAGACCCCTGCATTTCTGACAACTGTCCAATGAAAGTACAGTTTTGTACCTACCATAAATGTAGATGTTCGAACATCCACATTGCTGCAGTCCTTACTTATGGGTAGTCCGCTGTCCTCGGTCGGCCCGAATACCAAAGTATTAGGCTGACGTCGGTCATGGGCGCACAGCCCTGACATCAGAGCGTCAGGGTATAAAAGCGCATGACCGACGTCATATCCTCAGTCTTTTCTTGCCCCAGATGTCAGAAGGCCCTAAAAGAAAGGCCACAGCCAAAAAACAGAGTACCTTCCCAAAAGATATGCCCAACTACAGCCATCACCCAAACCATATAACCATGCTAAGCTACAGAGGGAAGGAGGGAGGGAATTGGACTGCAGCAATGTGGATCTTCGAACATCTACATTTATGGTAGGTACAAAACTGTACTATGTTCTTCATCTCACATTGCTGCAGTCCTTACTTATGGGTAGAATCCCAAAGCAACGGGAAAGGGAGGTTGGCAAAATCATAAAGCATTAGGGGCTGCTAAAATGCCCTGTAATATTGCAGTGGCAAATCCAGCCCTAGACTTAGAATAAAGAGGAAGGTGGTAATGTTTAGAAAAAGTATGTACTGAACTCCAAGTGGCTGCTTCCAAAATATCCTTTGTAGCTACCCCCCTTAGAAAGGCAGTAGAAGTTGCAGTAGCTCTAGTGGAATGAGGTCTGATTCCAGCCAGAATCTCCTTACCATGATGGGAATAACAAAAAGAAATACAAAACCCAATCCATTTAGAAATAGTTTGTTTTGAAACGGGTCTACCCTGTGAACCCAAAGCAAAAGAAACAAACAACTGCTGAGACTGTCTGAACTCCCTGGTTCTGCTCAAATAATAACGCAACTGCCTGTGAATATCCAAAGTATGCAAAATCTTCTCCCCTTTATTTTGAGGATTTGCATAAAAAGTAGGCAAATGAATAGTTTGGTTTAAGGCCACACTAGAAACCACTTTAGGCATAAAGGAAGGATTAGTACGCAAAGATACCCTATCCTTATGAAAAATCAAGAAAGGCTCCACTGCCATAAGGGCCTGTAATTCAGAAACCCTTCTTGCAGAAGTAATGGCCAACAAAAAAGCAGTTTTCCATGACAAATACTTTAACTCGGCAGTAGCTGCAGGCTCAAAAGGTTGTAGAGTAAGCTTTTCCAACACAAAATTGAGATCCCAAGCAGGAGTAGGAGCTCATTGGGGTCTTATGTTCTTTGCCCCTCTGAGAAACTGCTTAAACAAAGGATGAGAGAATAAAGGAGGGTCACAGTCATAATTAGCTGAAATGGCTGCAGCATGAACCTTTATGGAGGAGAAGGACAAACCTTTGTCCAATAACACAGTAAGATATTGTAAAGAAGCACTCAAATTAGGCTTGGAAACATCAAAGTCCTTCCCTTTGCTCCAAATAAAAAAATCTCCTCCATTTATCAGCATAAACTTTCCTTGTACTAGGCCTCCAAAATAACATTCAAAACTTGTTGTGGAAGCTGAGAACCTCCAGAGTCTAAAACCGAATATGCCAGGCTGTTAGATGCAGAGACTGAATTCTGACATTGAGAAAGTGATTGCCCTCCTGAGACAAAAGGTGTGGAATCAAAGGCAGAGGCCATGGAGGCTCTCGGACCAAACTCCTCAGTAGTGGGTACCAGTGTCGTCGAGGCCAATCCGGTGCTATCAGGATCATGGATGGCTTGTCTTGTCTGGCCTTCAAGAGAACCTTGGGCAGAAGAGGTAGAGGTGGAAAGGCATATACATGAAGATTGCTCCAACTGAATGACAGAGCGTCCACCTTCCAAGCTGCAGGATGAAACCTTTTTGTGCAAAACTTTGGCAACTGGTAATTTAGTGGAGAAGCGAACAGATCTATGTCTGGAGTTCCCCATGACACTGTCAACTTTTGAAATATCTGAGGATCCAATTTCCACTCGTGAGGATCCACTATTTGTCTGCTCAATACATCTGCTAAGGAGTTCTGTGCTCCTGGTAGAAACCTTGCCTGAAGATTGAGGTTGTAACAGAGCAGTCTCCCACAAAATCATCGCTAGTCTGCAAAGAGGGTACGAATGAGTTCCCCCTTGCTTGTTGATGTACCACATGACAGTTGTGTTGTCTGTTAGAATCAACACCTGCCCTGGGTGAAGTAAATCCTTGAAAGCCATCAATGCAAATTGTACTGCTAACATCTCCTTCAAGTTGATATGCAAATGTTGAAGTCTGGCAGGCCACGTGTCTTGCACCCATTTTCCATTGAGGTGTGCTCCCCAAGCCTTGTCCGAGGCATCCGTCGTTAGAATCTGACTCTCCTCTGGTCGGGTCACAGAGAGTCCCTTGTTTAGGTGACATTCCTGAGCCCACCACAAAAATTCCTTCTGAATGCAAGGTATTATCTGAATGACAGTGTCTAGATCTTGGCAGTGTTGTGTCCATAGATTTTGAGATACCATTGAAGCTTCCTCATATGCAATTTGGCATTGGGAAGCACCAGAATACAAGATGCCATGAACCCCAAGGCTTGAAGGACTGTCCTTGCAGTCAGCCTGGACTGTAGAGACATTTGATGGAAATAAAGTGAAAGACTTTTCTGTTTGTCCGGGGTCAAAAAGGCCATCTGGGAAGCTGTATTCAGTCTCACACCCAGAAAGCACATGTCCTGAGAGGGTACTAGACTGGACTTTGTTTCGTTCACAGAATACCCTAGGCATCTTAACACTACCATCACATACTGTAGATGCTGAAGAAGCTCGTCCTTGTCTTGTGCAATAATCAGGCAATCGTCCAAATAAGGATAAATTTGTATTCCTTCCATCCTGAAAAGGCTATCACTGGAGCCAGAACCTTTGTGAACACTCTGGGCAGTAGATAAGCCAAAGGGCAATGCAGAGAACTGATAATGTAAATTTCCAGCTCGAAAACGCAGGTACTTCCTGCAACTGGGCCTGATAGGAACATGAAGATAAGCCTCTTTTAGATCCAGAGTTACCATCCAGTGATCTTTTCCCAGCAGAGGTAAAAGTTGTTGTAATGTCAACATTTTGAACTTTGGAATGTCCAAATAAGTGTTGAGGAGAGATAAATCCAAAATCGGTCTCCACGTGTTCCCTTTCTTTGGTACTAGAAACAGGCGGGAATAAAACCCTAGACCCACTTCTGAAGGAGGTACTGGCTGTATAGCTCCCATGTGAAGTAATGAAATCTGTTTGTGAGCCTCCATCCTTTGCCGAGGAGGAATGTCTGGCATACCTTTGAAAGGAGGCAATGTATGGAAATAAAACTTGTAACCTTTGTTTATAATGTCCAACACCCATTTGTCTTGGGTGATTAAAAACCAGTTTTGCTTGAGAGCTAGTTTTCCTCCCAAAGGAGCTGCCAGGCAAGAAGAATCTGGCAGCTGAAAATGCAGGTCATTGGGCCTGTTTACGAAAGGACTGGCCCCTACCCTCACCAGCAGACTGAGCAGGCGAACTCCATGTTCTAGGCCTAAAGGTACTCTGAGCTCTGCCCCTACCACGCCTAGATCTACCCCTAGACTGAGAATCAGAGGAAGGGTACGTCCACCCCTTAGCAGGCCAATTTCTACTAAACTTAGGAGGTTGAACCTGCAAAAAATCTTTAACAGTCTGCATAGACTTAGCCTTGTCCTCCATTTTCTTCAAAACAGACTCCACAGGGGGACCAAACAAAACTTCAGACTGTAAAGGAGCATCCAGAATTCTAGACTTAACATGCTCAGATAAATTCTGATCCTTAAGCCAGGCATGCCTACGAAGAACTGAACCAGTGGCAGCCACTCTAGAAGAAGCCTGCAAAGCATCAAAGCCACACTGCAAAGAATGTTTCCCCACCTGTTCAGAAACATGCACCAAATCTTGTAATTCTTTACACTCTATGCCCTCTGCCAAAGCATCCACTTTAGATTTTAGCTGAGAAAGGAGGAAATTCTGGTATTTCAACATATGAAACTGGCAATTTAAAGCCCTCATAGCTAAAGTAGAAGAGGTGTACACCTTCTTACCCCATCTGTCCAAAGCTCTAGCTTCCTTATCTAGAGGAACCGGATTCTTTACAACAGAAGCCCTAACACCCTTAGGCCCCTGACTAATAGTTTCTGGGTCCGCCCTAGGACTCTTATAGAGATATTTATGAGCCTCAGGTACCCTATAATACCTGTCCGGTTTAACTGGTGCAGGAGGCATAGAATCTGGATTAAATGAGGCCTCCGAAAAAACATCCTGAACATCCAAAACAGGAGGTATAGCCAAGGGTCTATGCTGTGGTAAAAACAAGAACTCTCTAAGCCTTTTTCTGGAATCTGAGTAATCCTGTCCTTCCCACTTAAAATGTTCCCTCTAGAGTGTAAGGTTTCTGAAAAAGAAAAATCCTCTGGAGGGGAAGCAGAAGGAGTGGAATCCTCTGCATCGGAATCCGAATAAGGAGGAAAATCTTGAATGTCTTCAGCAGAAGACTCAGAATCATCTGAGGCCTGCTCCAAACTTTCCAACTCTGGCTCTACCCTGGGCCTCTTATCAGGAGGGGGCATGGAACCTCTAATTAAAGTAATCAAATCTTCTGCCATTTTAAGCATATGCTTCCTAGGTACAGACCCTGAAGAACCAGAACTAACCCCAGAAGAAGGCAAAACAGACCTGCCCTTAGAAGTAGCCCTAGAAACAGTAGCAGAAGGCCTAACCCCCTTAGGCAAAGAAGGGAGAATAGTGACCTGAGAGGCCCCTTCAGCCTGACCTGACTCCTGTGAAACCACATCCTGTAAAATCAAGGTTTCCCCCTGAGACTCAACAGAAACTTCAGCCGGATCCACCTGTTCCACTGCAGTCTCTAAAGGACCGGCGTCCGAAATGGACGAATCATCCTGCCTAGGCTTTACAGATTTGTCTTTACGCTTCTTCGTGGAAGCGGGCGTCGGAGGATCCGACGGCATATTATAATTACACCGCTTGCCAAAGACTAACCTAGCGCAATCTAGCCTTCGCTTAATAGTGCGCTTATTAAACCTAGCACAAAACCGACACCCAACTACGTCGTGCTCCGGTCCCAAGCAAGGAATACAAAGCGAGTGGTAATCCCTATGCGGTATCTGTTTCCCACAAGAAATACAATTATTCACTTTTTCTGACATCTGGTAAATAACGGAGGCAAGAAAAAAACAAAATGTTCCCCAACGGGGTACTTAGCCCAACTTGGTATGTCTGAAACTCCGAAAACGAAAAATTTCAGAAAGCCGAACGGCACTTGCAACGCTGCTTCTGCATCGGACCATGCGGCAAAAAAGACTGAGGATATGACGTCGGTCATGCGCTTTTATACCCTGACGCTCTGATGTCAGGGCTGTGCGCCCATGACCGACGTCAGCCTAATACTTTGGTATTCGGGCCGACCGAGGACAGCGGACTACCCATAAGTAAGGACTGCAGCAATGTGAGATGAAGAACATCACCAGGTCAACATGTACTGTTACATCTGCAGTCGGGGAGGTTTCTTCTTCTTCGCCCTTGTAATTTCAAAACAAGCCTCTACATCTCCACAAGAGCACTCATATTTGATACACCCATAGCCCACCACACATGCTCACAACAGGGTAGGACAAGAGATCTTTTGGCATCTCTCAAGAGAAATAGTGGGGGCTAATACAGAGCTTGTTCATCGCCCTTACACTCCTGCGGATTTGCATATATATCCAAAAGATTTCCAAATAGAGAAGATCCGTTTAAGGAGTAATTAAAAACTATAGTAGAATGTTATAACTACTTTGAGAGATTTAAACCAGCTGCTGTGGGTAAAGAAAATGTATAGTTACTTGAAAAGGCTGAAACAGATTTGTCTATTAGTGCATTTCATGTGAGTAAAAAGGACAGCTTTGTTACATAAAATTACAGAAGTGTATCACATTAGAACAGACTGGTGCAAGATACAGGTATATAAGCAAATAAAGGGGATGCCCCTACAGATAGAGTAGTCTTAAAGCAAGGGCTTGCTAGACATTCAGGAATACCAGATCCAGAAGAACAAAAGCCAGGCTAGACATTCAGAAATCCCAGATCAAGAAGAACAAGCCAAGCCAGCTAGTGCAGCTCCTTTTGTGCAGTGTCTGCAAGCCCCTGTACAAAAATCAAATAAAGCAATTGACTGGCAGGGAAAGGACTTGGATCACTTGTACTGAGCATCTGGAAAAACGGAGAAAGAATAAATACGGAGGATAAGCTGTTAACTTTGCAAACAAGACTGTAAGTAGCCCCAAGGGGATGAAGCAGAGGCAAGGGAAGGGAGACAGGAATTGGTAGAGGATTTAAGTAAGAGTGCTGGTTGAGGGAAGCAAGGTGCAGCTAGTCGGCAAAGAGTTGGCAGTGCCCCTCCTGCCTCATCTGAGGGATCTCGTTTCAATTTTGGTGGAGCAGAACATTGGAGGAAAATTAAACAAATGCAGAGTGTACAAGATACCTGGATTGAATGGCAGCCAAATTATAGCAATGCTGAATTTCCTCCATGACTTCCTCAAATTGGAAGTCAGTAATCACTGTACTATGTCAGAATAATTAAACAGAAAAATCTTAATCCTCTGCTGCCAACAGATCAAAAGGGACCCTACGTCAAGGTAGAAATAAATTCAAAGAAAATTTATCTGGTGATCACTATAGCCATTAGGTCTGTATTAAAAGTTACCTCTGTCATATACCAGTATCAAATCAAAGTAAAGGCAGTTGGAGACAAACGCTACTGTTATATATCCTGTTTCAAAACCTATACCCATTTCTTTAGGACCGACTGAAGAAAGGCATGCTTTCCTTTTGAGTACTACTGCACTGGTAAATTTGCTAGGGAGAGACCAAATTATGCAAACTGGGTTGTACTACTTACTATACACCAGAAGGGGTGCATTTGGATATTCCAACATTATCAGAGAGGGGGAAGTATTAGAAATCTTAGCAAAAGCTGAGGAACAGCCTGTTGAAGGCACACAGACAGCAGCACTTATGGGCTAAACATGCTAATGCAGTAGGTATATTAAAACCTGGAGAATCAATAAAAATAAAATTGACTCCCATCTAAACCTCTCCCTAGAGTTCTGCAGTATCCACTGAAACCAGAAGAGCAGGGAATCAAACCTGTAAGTCAGTCCTTGATACAACAAGGAATAGTGCCAGTAAAAGCATGTGTAATACTATTCTCCCTGGAAAAAAAGCCAGGAAAGGATACTTATGGATCTGTGCAAGATCTGATGGCTGTAAACAATTCGGTATTACCAACTTTTCCTTTGGTTCCAAGTCCAGCAACAATACAGAGTTGCATACCCTCTACAGCAAAATATTTTTCTTTGACAGATCTGTGTTCAGTATTCTTTTCTATACCTATCCACCCTGAAAAAGTCAGTTTCTGTTAGTCTTTACTTATAAGGAATAGCAGTTCACATGGACACACAGTTACCACAGGGATATACTGAATCTCCATTATTTTCTCAAATTTAAAAAAAAAAAAAAAAAAAAAAGACTTGGAAGATGTGACATTTCCCAGTGATCTATGTTAGTGCTTACTAATAGCATCATATTCTTTGCAGCAGTGTCAGCAGGACACAATACATCTTTTAACTATCCTTGCATAAAAATGATACAAGGTGTCGAGAGAAAAGTTGTAGGTATGGTCATCTCAGCTACGTTATCTTGGTCATCTGATATCCCAAGGTAGCAGGCAGAAGTTACCATCTTGTATTAAGGCAACAGCTAAACCTTCTCATCCAACTACTTAGCATCAGCTTAGATCTTTCTTGGGTATGACTGGATATTGCAGACAGTGAATTTCTATGCAAAAATTGCAAAACATTTAACAAAGCTTTTAAAAATCGGATATGCCACAGCCCCTCCCTTAGGATACTGAGGAGGAAAATTAATTTCAGAATTTAAATTGAGCTTTAGCTACTGACCTAGCTTTAGGGCAACCAGATTATGGAAAGACCTTCATTTCATTTCGTCAGTGAAGAAACAGATTTGCTCACAGAATGCTTGCACAAAAACATGTGGACAACCATCATCCATTATCTTATTATAGAACAGCACTTGATTCTTTGGCAAAGGGTGCATAAGGGTGGTGGCCGCTGCCACCATTCTAGTCTATCTTCCACAATCATTGGTGCTCAGGCATTTTACAGTAGCCGTTCCTCACTCTATTCTCTTAAAATGAAAATGTAACCCCTCTCAACTGCACATCTAAATATGAACGTTACCTATCTGATCCATCCATTTCTCTCATAAGATATCCTGTTCCAAATCCTGCATCTTTGTTACCTACTGCTGAGGATGGTGAAGAGAATGACTGTGTGTATGTGTGACTATTACGTTTTTCCTAGGAATGACTTAATGGAAACTCCTATACCAAACACTGAACTGGACCCATTTTTGGATGGTTCCCGTGATAGACTGAAATGGAAATCTGGTCACAGCAATATCTGTCTGTGCCAAAAATGATATTTTGCTTCAACAAAGACTAGAGGGCATACATTCTGCCCAGGTAGCTGAGTTAGTGGGTCTACAAAGGGCTTGAGTTAGCCAAAGACAAAAGTTGCCAATGTTTTTAGTGTAGTACACTATTTTGGGCAACTTTGGAAATTAAGGATTTTTTTTTTTTTTTTTTTTTTTTTTTAACTTTAGCAGGAATTCAGATTAAAAATTTTTTGTAAATGCTCTAAATTCCTCTTTTGTTACCTAAAGAATTGGCAGTAGGTAAAAGTAGTGCCCATCAAGAGGGTATAGATACTGTTTCAAAGGGAAATAATTTGGGAAATCAAGCTGCTAAGCAAGTTGTAGAAGGACTTTGAGCAAACTTAGATGCGATTGCAAAAAATCTAACGGTGATTATGTCAGAGTTTAAGACAGTATTAGGCTTCCAAGCTGAAGCATCATGGAGAAATTTCAAGGGGGCTTAAAGACGTATGCAGTAAATCCGATGATGGGTTAAGGTGACATCCAGATGGGCGATTGGTGGCGCCCATTTCCTTACTACCTTACCTGGTAAAAACACATAAATTTACTAACTCATGCAGGTAATATACATTACTTAATAAAATTACTTTAAGTTGGTATGCCCCTCATGGCTCCTCTGATATATCAGTAGGTTAACAATTGCACAGTATGTCAACAATTGTACAGTCAGTCTGACATATAATGCTAGTAAAAACTCTAATGTTAAAGCTGCATGCTCACCATCTCCTTGGAGACTCTTTTGTTGATGTGCAGCTAGACTTTGACCAAATGCCAAAGGTCTGTAATTTACAGTTTATATTGGTGATATACATGTTTTCTGCATGAGTAGAAGCTTACCCATGTCGTAAGGCAGATTCTGTGACAGTTAAGAAACGGAACACATTTTAAAAAATCCCTGACCAGATACTAAGTTGAGTCTTGATTGTCCCGACCATCCACAATCATCTGAATTAGTAGAGAGGGTCCGATTTCAAAGATTTGTGCTGAAACATTAAAAGGCCAGAGGCACTTCCCTTATTACGAGTACATCCAGCTACCCCCCCCCCGTGTCAAATGAAAAATTCACTACCGAATGATGATGTATTATCTTACTACACAAACGTACTCATTTCTTGCAGCAGTACCACAGAACTGTACAAGAAGCTCTTCCTCAACCTCTTGACCAGCCCCATCACAAACTGTGGCCCGGTGACTGGGTTTGTGTGAAAACTTTCAAAGGAAAGAACTATTAGAGTATGAAGTGGAAAGGCCCTATGCAGGTCCTGCTTACCATTTTCAACTGGGAAATAGTATATTACAAGGTATCATTACAGTAATTGGTATTATACTTCCAGTTGTTTTAGTAATTTCTGTTCTAAAGGCTGTGATTACAAAATGCTTAATATTACCTGCATGTGCAATGCCACTTATAAAATCATGTAATGAACAAATTACTGAAGATAATGAGTATTATGATGTCAAAGCATATTTTATCAAAGAAGAATCAAAAGAAAATTGTGGGCAACTCAGTGTCAGAGGGTAGACAGTTACAGAAGGTAATTATGTCATGTTTATTCTTCACAAAATGTATATTAACTTCTAGTTTCTTCACAAATTAGTCAAACTGTTTATATGTTTGTCAAAAAAAGGAAAAACAGATGTATCACTATGAAAGATGTAGATGCATGACTATGCAAAATGTAGATGCATGATTATGCAAGATGTAAAGCTACTTATGTGAATCTATATTTTCGAGTGTCTTACAAATTGCATTCTCTCCGTTTGTACTGACAGATAGTTGTAGGCAAAGTGTAAAGGAGTTAAGGGATGTTATCCTATGTTTGGGTTTTGAAAATTAGTGAATTTGGTCAGGTATCCATGAAAACCAGATTGGCCTTCTCAGACTGGGGGACAAGTCTATCAGGATGTCTGAGAGATTGTAACATTTGGTACCAGTACACGCTAAGTTGCAGGCCAATAAATCTTAAGTTCAGTTGGTTTACGTTTTAAAAAGGCATATTTGTCAAGTGCTCACATGAAGGTCTAAGCAAGGATCACGAGGACATAAAATATTTAAAAATTTTATTCTGTTAAAAGCTATGCAACGCCAGAGTTCTGCAGACATAAAATTGATAAGAAAAAGTATAAAAATTGAAAGCTTTCTTTATTCTAGGAGGCTGATCTAAAAATTTAAGTAGGCAGTCTCCCAACACTGTTTATGGAATAAACAAGTACTTTGCACATCCTGAAGCATTATTCTTGACTCGAGACTAAAGAGTAAAACTCGTGAACTTTAACAGTACTTGGTCATGAACGGACATATACGCTCTACTTGGTCCTTCCTGTAAGAGGGATGCTGTGTTTTACTTATTCCCATCACCTGACATAGCTCATCCCCCATCAATAGAGGAGGAGAATATATCTATATGAAAGAGGTCCAGGAATGAAAACCTATTATACCTTTCAAACCAGTGAAAATACTTCCTGGCAGGTAAGGAGCCAGAAAATATATGTATCATCATATTTAAGCGCTTACCTTCAAGTTTAGAATATCCATCATGTTTTCTAATATAATCCTCTTCCCCAGGTGAAGTCCGTCGAGAC